>NW_020448530.1:4153019-4180100 GCF_003343035.1 Apteryx rowi
CCGCCTGGACGCGATCCTGTGCAATGTGCTGTAGGTGACCCTGCTTGAGCAGGGGGGTTGGACTAGATGATCTCCAGAGGTCCCTTCCAACCTCAACCATTCTGTGATTCTGTAAGGGGGGGGGGGGAAATCATATTTGGCAGAGTCAAAGCAATCTAGGACAACAGTCCGCACAAAGCATTTTATATACATATGGATATACAGGAAGGCCATATCATACTGATGCTATGCCAAGAGCATTTGCAAAAAAAGATACAGATATGATATGAAGTCTACTTAGACACTGAAATGGCATAGCTGAGAGAAATTGAAGGAGAATTAGCATGGTGGTTGAAAAAGATCAAGAAACGAGATAACTGAGAGCTTAAGGAGAAAAATAATGAGAGGTACTGTACGCATGTTGCACTGATTTGCTAGAGAAATTTGTCTAGTGTACTCAGGTTGTTCACTCTGGGGACAGAAGCAGCTTTAGGCAGCAGACTGCCAGCAAGGATCTCCTCTTCCTTTCTAGGTCGCCTCCAGCTTTCACATTCAGCGCAGTATCAGCTCATTGCAGCCACACAGCACACTGGCTTCTAGACTTGTCTCCTAAATCTCAGCTCCGGACCTTTCGGCAAGAGACACAGCTGCCTGCMCTGCCTCTTCTTCAGTAGTGCTCTCATCTGCAGAAGAGCTACCTGCAGGTAGTTTGGGGGGGGGGGGGGTGTCACCCCCTAGGCCAGCCAAAGCCCTCAATGAGAAGGGGCCAGTTCCTGCTGTCCCACAATTCAGAGGGCAGGGTAGGAGTGCCGCCTTCTGCAGAACAGGGTCTCCACACGATTTAGACTAAAATAAAGTGTCAAGCAATTTAACTGCATCTTGTCAGTGAACTGAGCTGTTAAATAGATATACAAGTAAAGAGTGGGGAAAAAAGCAATAAGAAGTCTTTTTGTTAATACAGTGAACTTTCCTCCTTATAGCTGGATGCAGTGTGCCAAGTTTATTTTTAAAATGCTTTCAGGGCTAAACCTCAGAAAATAGAGCTTTGCAGATGAGAATGCCACTAGTTCCTTTAAAAGTTCACAGAAGCAGCTATATAGTATCAGGATCCACAAATGAAAAATCAGAAATGATCAAATTATTTGATGTTGGTGGAGAAATTGGACTGTTCAAAAGGACTAATGCTACCTTATACTAAAGAGTACCTACCACACTATCTGCTAGTATTAAGGGAATTTTAGGAGTATTTCTATTATAATACTAATGTTTTCAATTTATCACAACCCTCCAGAGCAACCTTCCAAATCAATATTTTTCAGACAGCATCTAAGTCATTTCCCCCCATCCTCTTCCCAAAAAAAGGTTTAAACAAAAATACTCAGTTATGTTGGAACAAATAAGAAAGAACAAACAACCTCTCCTTTTCCTAGGAAATTAATTCTTGAAATATACAAAAATTAGTTTTAGCACTAATAATCACAAACTCTGAGAGATGAAGTCTGAAATATCCACCTCTGGGAAAACTGGCAGACAAGTGAATTGCTCCACAGACATCTCTAACTTACAGTGCTAGCTACAGTGATTTTACAACAACTTATTCAACTATATACTTTTTTTAAACTGCACAGAGAAGAAACCACTATGAAGTTGAACTTTATTTTACAGTAATACTTACAGTATTTTGCAACATTCATATTCGCACWGCCTCTGCAAGGGGAAATCTGCCTGGCATTTGGACTTTACCAAAAGCAATGCATTCAGCAGTTCACTTTTATGGTATTATTTATATTAAAGTTTCCAGTTTCCTTACAGGTACTTCAAGTAAATCCAAACCCTTTAACAATAACTAGCACAAATTATTTTGGCACAAGACAAAAAAAATTTCAACATATATGAAAATGAGAAGGAACTCATCAATACTTTAGAGAACTACCTTTAATTGATCAAGGAATGAAGAAAAGTGAAGGCCTCAACATATCCAAAGATTTTCTGAAAAGGTGACTTGGGGCACTATTATTGGATGGTCAACTCTTAACGTCTTTAAAAGGAGCTTATTTCAAATCCAGCTGAATACTTGTTCCACTCACTCATTCACTGGACAGAATGTTTCCTTCCTGGACCCTCTCACCATTAGTTATAACAAAAGCAAATATTCAGAAATCTTCTCATGTCCTGATAAAAAAATGAGAACTGCCAGTTTTCAGAAAGACAAGGACAAGAGAGGAAAAAGACATTCAGGCCATTGAGAACACTGACTTAAAAGGATTCTAAGACTGTTTTATTAGATACCTGTAATGGAACCATAATTCTACTTTTTTTTTCCTTTTTTTTTTTTGGTAAGGGCATGGTAATGACAGGGACTTAAAAAAGCACTTTGAGTCTGCCAACTTTACCAGCCTGCTTCTTATCATGTCAGTCATTTTTTGAACTTTATTCTTTACCAGTATGCAAAATCTCATGCACATTCAAAAAGGTAACCATAAAAATGCTATAACATTTTAAGTCATAATAACATGCAGTCTACCAATGGAAAATCTCAGATGCAATGAAAAGGACCATACGGCACAATGTTATTGTAAAGAGACTGAAATGACCAAGTCCAAGTATGTTCCACAAAAAGCTTAACGTTGTTCAAAGAATCCATCAAAAGATATGGACAAAAATTCCTTTGGTAAGAAAAGCTCTCTGCTTTGGAACACACAACTCAAAGATTTTAGCTAGAGAAAGTTCTTCATCTGCCATCCCACAGAAGAGGCAGTTAGATTGCTAGTCAATTCTGAAGAGCAACTACTGAACAAGATAGGGGTTAAGAGAAGTGGGTTATAGTCTCAGATCAGCTTTTAGCAAGTCCCTTAGCCTCCATTTCAATCTTCTGTTAGAGATTAGGTTTATCTTCATCTGTAAATATGAAAGCATTTGAGAGGAGACACACTGTATAGGTCCTAATCAGTAAGATAAAATTTAAACCTTGATTTATCCAAAGTATAGTCAAAAAAGCACAATGAAAGTGGATTCAGTTCTTCAAATCTTATTGAATGTATTCATACTCCAGATTCACATCTCAATACATAAAATCGAAATCTGTAAAAAGACTTCTGACATTTCTCTCACCTAACAGAGCCTACTAATCATACCACTAAGGGAAAGATTAAAACAGAACTACACCACTCTTGCTTACCGTTTGAAGCAAACAAAAAAAAATGAATTCATCTAGCAGACTACCATCAATTCTGAAAAAGGCCAGTTTAAATTATCCTGTATACCTGCTTACCTCAGCTTACTTCCAAAGCAGATTCATCTTTGAAGATGTTTTTACATATTAATTTCTCTACAAAAAGAGCCTTTTCTGTTTTGTTTTTTTAATAAATCAAGATGAAAGGTTTGTGTCAACAATTGCAGTTTTGTAATCCTTTGACTCCTTAAGACAAAGGAGTCACCACTGAAGCCATGAATGCTATGAGAACAAAAAAAATCAAAACAAGATGCAGAGGAAGGTATAACCTCCATAACTATAACTGAAACTTATTTGATTTTTCCAAGACCTAGAATGCAAGGAAAAATGAGATAATACTTCAGTGATCTTCTCCCACACATTGGAGCTTAAATGCTCAAAAAAGTAATGCTGAATGGTCGAAAAACTGCTCATAGAAATCATGGGAAATGCTGAAATGCAATGTATGTGATCTCTGATCAAGCAAATTAAAGTTTAAGTCCCTTTAGGGCTAGAATGCAAGCCATTTTTATTTTAGAAAAAATTCCAGTGAGCCCTTATTAGCAGTTACATTAACTGCAAATTAATGAAACAAAGTCTGGAAAAGTACAGATTATAAAATGTTGCAGAGCGTGGATTCCTTTTCATGCCATAGAACTCCTGCACTACCGTCATACCTGTTTGAGACTGAACAAGATTGGCTTTATGTACTTCCTGACCACATCCAACACACAATTTCAGGATTCTAAAAATGTTATTATTATTTGAATTATGGTGTCATACTTTGCAGCATTAAAGTATTAGCCAGCTTTGCATTTTTTTCAGGGCTTTTCTTTTGTCCCAGCTGTGTTGTCACTTAAAATAAATGGAAAAAAAACCCAAACCCACAAAGTATATGAAGAGCTAAATAGAGAATTAGAAAAAAACACCTCTAAAGATGCAATAGTTAAAAGACAGACATGGCCTTCAGCTAACTTAGTTTCTGATGGTTTCAAATTTGCAGTGTACTAGGCACTATGTAAAAGCTTCAGTGGAGGCAACTTAAGAATTAAAACATTTTTATCTTCTATATCTCAATCTTATAGAGCACATTTTCCTGAAACAGCTCCAGCTGATGAAGCTTTATGCAGCTCTTACTATACAGAAAACTAAGCCAAAGGTGGTCACTGTAATAGTCACRATAAATTCAAACACAGAATCCTTTTCAGTATAGAATTTGACATAATGGATAATCTTACAGACCATCATTTTGTACTTAAATCATTCCAAAATTATAATAATCATGAAACTACAAATTGCTTGTAATAGTCAAAACTGGAATAAGTATATGGAATCGCCATCCCTCTTGCAGAAAAGCTGCTTATTAAAGTTACTTATGATGTGCATCATTCAGTCTTCCAACTTAGTATTTCCTCAAATTTCACATTCAGTGTTTCTAAAAGTAGCCTACTTGTCTGAAATTTTTAACCAAGATGCAAAATCAATGTTATATAAAGCACTCTTTCCTGATACTGATGATGCATAACATGAGTCACCACTTCAAAGCATCCAACACACCACACAATCCACAACCTTTCAAGTGGTGAACAAACCTTAAAGATTTCTCCAGTCTTGTTTCTAACCAAGCATCCTCAGTTCCCAACAGAAAAATTATAACTTTGTCGGGGGGAAAATAAGCTCTATGAGCAGATGTTAGAATATATAAACAATATACAGAACTCCTTTAATTCAATAGGCACGTATTTGCCAGACCTATTATTTAAGCTTTTAAAAATAGCCTAGAAAAACATCAAGTTACCAGTGAAATGTTAATATATCTTTGTCAAATTCTTTGTCAAGTTTTTTATAGTTGTTCTGTTGAATCATTCCATGATCTGTGACAGAAGGGAAAAGAAAAATAAATAAATAAATAGAGAGTACCAGAGCATCTGAAAGGGTAAGCACACAAACAAGTTACTGCCTGTCATCTGGCCTATGGTAACTGCTGTGCATGCTCTTTGCCAGTGGCAAATGCCAGGCAATTAGAGGTAGGTTTTCACTCAATAAAAGAGGGCTAAGCTAAATAAAAGAACTTCACTGTTGCCAAAGGCTAAGAGTTACCAGACATATGATGATGTGCAATAACTTGTTGGTATTACTTGGCCCTGAAAAATCTGGAGGGGGAAACTCCTATTTGAAAGAAGGAAAAAAAAAAGTTTGAAACAGTTACTCCTGCTCAGGAAACATTCATTCCTGCTAGGCTGCTGACAACTTTGTCAATAAGAAATTCTGTTTCATTAGGTTTAAAGCACTTACACATCCTATGTGCATGAGCTGTATAGACACACACGTGATGTTTACTACAGGCGAGCTAGACATCTCCTTCAGCCCAGGCAATGAATGCTGCAAATGTGCAACATGAAGAGCACAGTGATAACAGGCCACTGATCTAAAATTCTCCTTAGCTGCTCACACAGATTCATACAGTGCCTTGACTTGTTAACAGTGGCAAGAACTCCTTCCTTTAAAAATACTCCCTAGAAATCATACTGCCAGCCTTGTAAAAGTTACCGCTGAGCAGTTAATATACCAAAGCTGCTTAATCTTCTGAGTAACTTATCTGCTTACGTTTCCCCAAAAATATGGGCTCTGAAAGCATATACTGTGAAGAGTGCAAGTAGCATAGCATGATACTGCAACTGCTCTAATACAGAAGAAATCTAGAAGTTCAACAATTACATATCTGTACAGCTATAAATTATATAGGTTATTGGCTAACAATAAGCAAGGTTTGGAAAAAGCTGCTGAGTAGAGTGTCCACCTCAAATGTGCCTCACAATTTCTCATTTAAGTACTACATTGTAGTCAAGATATGGGTAGAGAGGTGTGGGGGCGTGCACACGCTCGCGTATAAATGCACTTGACTAAACGGTGAGAGAAGGGCAGCACTTTGGATTCTATCTCCAAACAATGAGAAAGGGAAAGGATGTACAGACCAACCGAAGCAGCTCTGCAAACTGAAGAGCAGACAGGAGAGAAGGATCACCCCAAGCCAGCAGAACTGAGTGAGACAGCACAGAAGAGAGAAGCCTCAGTGGAGGAAGTAAGTCTTAATGTTAACAGAAAACAATGGAATTTCCTTCCCTAGGGAACTACTTCTGCTATTTTTCACCATGAGAAGCACAAATGTGCATGAAGTGCATTGTCATGTGTAAGACTTCAGATCAGAGACTAAGCACTAATGACGTGTTAAAACTGTCTGAATTTATTTTCCCTCAGGGATCATTTTAGAAGAAAAGGTACAGAGTAACATTACAAATATTCAATCAAAAAGAACTAAGACATTTTCTTCTTCTTTCTTCTTCAAGAGGAACACTTTCAACTGGAGCAAGGTCCCTATTTCTCTTTAGAGTTCCAGTGTCACAATCTGTAAAAATCTTCTCATCTACCACTGAAGCAGAAGTATGAAAATGTTATCTAGGTATACTAGACTGTCTTTGATAAATACAGGCTGTGCTGTATGCTGTAGCAGTAATTCTTGTCTTCTATTTAGTCTATTTAGAAAATTTAGCAATTACATTTCTCAGCTTTGTTCACGTGTTTTACTGGTACACCCATCTGGAAAAGCCATGTGAAACTCCARGCTCTGAAAAAAAAATCTTCAAGTAAATATTGATTTGTGGTAAAATATAATATTAAGAACTAATGCTAATACTTTGTTTTTTAATTTACATTAATGGTATAAAGTTGAGTTTGGGGGGGGTTGACAAAGACTATAATTTTTCACATCCAAGCTTTTATTGTAATTGAGTCAAAACCCATTAAGATAATCATTCACCTTGAAAAAAAACCGACAACAAGGACCTGGTATATGTCAGAACAGAGCTCTGACAACAGCATTAGTACCTTGTAAATAAAGCATACCATCAGTTATACAAAAGTAGCCCCACCAAAAAGAAGATGTATGAATATATATAAGTTGCTGTCAATGGCAGTAATGGCAATACTGAAGTACTTATCTGCAATACGTTGACTGTACCAGACTTTACCAGTTCTAGCCATAAAATAGTTTGTTTTTTTAACTAARATTTAAGCAGACATTACCATATTCATCTTTTGTTGTAAACAAAACACAGATGGAAAGCTAGTCAAGATTCTAAATATTCCTTTTCATATTCTAATGTGAATTTATAACTTTGAAATGAGTAACAGGTTAAGCAACATCTTCCCCTTCTCACCCACTATTTTCTTGCTTGCTTTCTTCTTCTTCACAATTTTTCCTTCCTCCCCCCACTTTTTTTCCTCTGCAACTTCAACTACAACTCAGTTCAATTACAGCTTCACTAGAGACATGTGAGGTATGGAGGGGGGGGAAACCTACACAGTTAAATCTCTCTATTAACATGAGACCCTGATAACTACCTTAGGAACAGAAACTCTGGATATGTCTGAAGATGCAATAATATTTGAAGAATAAAAATAAAGAGTTTGTAACTCTCCATCTCCAACATTTTTTCCACGTAGCAGAAAGACCATCCCATACCCCTTCCTCAGCAGCCACAAGAACTTCAGCCAGTGTAACATCCTGAACTTGAAGATGCAAGTGTTCAGCTTCCTTCCACTAGGAAGCAGTGTTAAACCAATGAAAAGGTGGTTGGGATGAAATTACGTAGCTCTAGACCACATCCACTGAAACAGGCAGTATTTACTTCGATACAGCAACCTGGCAAAATTGATGTCATGTATAATCTAGTACGACCAGTGTCATACAAAGCATTTAACTCAAGTTCCTTGGCATACATATGCCACGGCTTCTACCAGAAGAAATTTGAGAGACTGAGAACTGAAGTATCTGTATTAATTCTAGCTACAGAAAGGGAGGACAGAGTGTGCTGTCAGAGAACATGCTCTAGAAGCAGCAGACCTCACTGTACAGTCCATCAGCATTTGGAACTTCATTCTTTAGATCCAAGCTGAGCAAGAAATACTTAGAATTAAATGCCCTACACACAGCCAGTGTATCATGGATTGAAAGTTTCAAGTTAAAGAATTTGCCATTATCAGACTTAAAAATAAATAAATAAATAACATTGTGTCAGAAAACTATTCCAGATCTACACTGTACTACTAATCTAACTTACTCCCATGAAAGGGAAGGAGGACAATGGGATCAACTCCTACGAACATTACCTACTGGTCATCTTAGCTCCCACACAGATTCCTTTCTAGAGCGAGTAGTTTAGCATCAGCACTAATTTTAGCATCTTCAGCCTAAATTATTAATTTTCCTAAAACTATAATACACTATGGCAAAAAATAACCACTGGAAACAAGTCAATATAACCTTAGTAAAAATAACTAACAAATTCAGTATACATTAAAATAAAAATGATACTTCAACCTCAAGGATTATCCGCAACTAGAATTAACATTTACATATTTGTGTACCTAAGCTCTTTCAAGCTTGTCTTTGTCCCTCTCACAAAAATAAGTCTCCCACATGACTATTTTTCCTTGCTTTCCCTACTAAGCCCATAATTATTCACAGTGGTAAAACAGCAATGACAAAAAAATACTAAAATGTGTTTGAATGCAGCACAGAGTTCAATAGCTGTCTCAATCCTGCTTTATCTTTTAATATTAAATTAAGGTGTTCTGTTTTGCTTTTTGATAAAGTAGGAAGAACACATTTTTGAATCTATCAGCAATGTTGATAAGTAATGACAACTAACTCCTTTGAAAGGTATCACAGATTTTTTAAACAATAAAATGTAATACTGAAAGTTGCTGAGTGAGCTTCTGCAGTCACTTCCATGGCTCTAAATAAAATTCTCTTTCCTTCGTATTTTAAGGATTTTTTTGCTGGAAATGATTAATACACTGTTAACAACTAAACTCAAAGGGCTTACAATATTTAGCTAAGTATGGCAACAAATTCTTCCATAAAATACACCCTGCTCAAGCTTTATGGCTCCAGAATGTGCTTCTGGTGAGACATACAAACACCAAGTATGCTACTGAGTCAGAGATTACCAACAGAGGTTTCAATTACCTGATGAAACATGGTATCTTCTCCCACCACCCTGGCAACAGGACAGACTAAAATCATATCCCAAGAATCCCTACTGGCAGGTACAGAGTATTTTCAAAGCCAGGGTCTCTCCCAGGAAAGTGCAGCCTTCCTGCGAAGGACCCAAGGAAGTAACGCATATCCCAATTATAACTAAGGTAACAGGCTCCAAGGAGAAGACAATCTTTGAGATAGGAGGGTTTGGAGGTTTTAGAATGTAGCTAACACTTGAAACCAAACAATTATACCCACAAAGAACTTTTGATATCAAATGAGAACTGTGGCTGTAGATTCCTGGTTTGGGGAACAGTTTTTCAAACCAGCACTTCTTGTCATGACGACCAACTTGTACAGATGGGGGGGGGGGAGAAATCAGGAATCATATTCTAGTATAAAAAGCTAACAAAGAATTACATCTCTACCCAYAATACCTGCACCTTAAATAACAGTAGAACTGAACAGAACACTGTAGAAACCCATAGGTGTAAATGAACAGAAGGTACAAAATGTTTGTCTCAAAAATAACACTAACTGAAATACAAGAAATACCTAATAACTAAGGGCTCACCTAAACAGGGAGAGTCAAGAGAAAGAAGACAAGGTAGCCAAAGGCATTACATCAGCACACAAATTAAAGTACATTGAACTCTTGTAAGGACATTCCTCCCCAGGAAGATCAAGCTAAAAATCAAACAAAGGCAATCTTCTCCTCTGCGGGCATAATGCACTTCAACTTACATGCATTAATTTCTCACCTTCAGTTAATTTTAATCAACTCTGAATGTCCCTGGATAGGCAAACGCTTAGACATACTAAACAGCATAAAAGAAAAGATTGAGCATTAACATCTCAAAAAATTACCTAATAATTGGCAAAACTGTATAAGATGTGAAAACACAAGATTTCAGTGAAGACTTCAGCACTTTCTGCTCCAGAAAGTACAGCATTAAAAATCTATGTAAGGGATAATGCAGCATCTTCCTCAGAAGCCCACAAACAGTACGGTATCTGCTGGTAGCTACATACAGGCTCTCTTTCTCCAGAAACTATTGTTACACATTATACAAGAACTAAAACTTTCCTTCCCCATGTAAGCCCCCACCCCAGGCCCTTTGCATTAGTGCAAAAATGCAGGTGAACAAGATAAGCCTTCAGTGCACCACATGGTTAAACCTGTTTACAAATCTGTTTTTGTTAGAAAAATTTACCATGGCCTCTTGGAGTATTCACAAGAAGCAGTCAAAAGTTTAATTTTCATAAAACTTACTTGGACTCATTTATTTCTCTTGGGACAGCAGAACTATGATATTATATTTTCCTTTAACTGGTACAGAAAGCTTACTGTCTCCTAAACTACTGGATTCAGTATTAACACATCAAAATTATACTTTACCCAAGGATAGCAAGGTTTCTTTGGCTCTCTCAGCCCTAATAAGCCAACTCACACTGTGGTTTCACAATCAGTTTAACCCCACAGTTCTAATACTGACTTTAGGAATGATAATATAATCTCAGTGAGATGTGGTACTTCTCCCTTCATACATTTGAAACATAACACACATTTTTAAGAAGCAAAATTCTAATACAGCTGACTGAGAACCAGGCAAACAAAGGCCACAATTACGTGCCTATTATCCCTACATATTAAGTATAAAGCTGAATAAACTATTACTTCTAAAATCTTAAAAGAGTAGATTTCATTAAGTTGCAGGTAACACTACAGTTATTTTATTTTACATTTTGGGATACTTTAGAATTCATACACAAATTTCACGTTATCTAAACTGATATACTATCCACATGCATTAATAGACAAGAAAAAGAGTTTACCAAAGTTAATTCAGTGATGAAGTCTATGGATAAAAAACAGAAACCAAATATTAAAAGTATTTTAGTTACCTAGTCTATTTGTAAAGAAAAAAGATACCAATCTCATAGTATTCCTTGGCTCCATGATGTGRTCTCTGCATACAAAACTCAAACTTGTAGCACTCTATGCTGCCTTGTGAACTTCCATTAAATGTTACCTTCCAACAAACAAGTAATAGTTTGATTTCTGTTATGCTGTTTTCAAGATTTCGCATGGAGAGCAAGTCTGTTAAACAGTGAAAGCAAAGAACGTGAAGTAGCAGAAAAATTTGGAAGGTTCAAAAACTTTGCAAGACAACATTAACATAAAATCAAGACTTATTTCAAAACTAAAAAGTTATTTAAAGCCTTTGAACTACTGTTGAACAAAGCAAAAAATTCTCTTCACTATGTGGAAAAAAAAAAAAMCCCACCACCAATGGTAGGTTACAGTTAAAGTAAACAAAGTCTGGCCTTTATTTAAGTTTTACAGAGTTCTGACTGTTTTAAGAGGGGGAAAAAAGAAGGGGAGAACAGAACTCAGAGCTTTAGCCTAGATTTAGTTACACCAAGAAGCGCCAGATTAATTTTAACACAGAGGAGAAAAAAAAACGTTTAAGTCACCTTGCAGATAGGGCTGACTCTACATAAGAATTTCTTATTACAGCTAAGCTGGTCAAACTCCTACAGTTTTACGAAGTACAAATATTCCCCAGATTTATCCAGTGCATTTAATACACAGTTTTAGTCTATATGCTATGTTGGAAGACTTCATACTCCATATTCAGACCAACATCTCTCARTAACACCAACAAGGATGGAAGAATCAAGAGCTATCAAACTCCAAACTCATTTCCCCAAACGAAAAGGATGAGGAAGAAAAGAGATTTTAACTGATGGTTTTGGAAGATTTTGATATTTTTGTTTCTTTGGGTTTGGGGGGAGGGGGCAGGGAGGGGAAAGGATATCCAGCAGGATGAAAAAGTAACACACAAGAACATATTCTACATGGACTGACCTTGTCAACAGGTGGTCTTTAACACTGCACATTTATCAAGTATCAGCTCTTTGTTCCTAACCAGACACAAGAAATATATGCTGCTCTTCAGAACAGAAAGGGGGGGGGGGAATAGAAAAAGGCACAATCTGTCTTTATGTGTACTCTTTGTCTCCATCTGCTGCTCAGGAAAGCATTTCAGAGAGAAGGAAGCATTCCAGGAAAGATTAGTAGAAATCAGTTTCATCATTAAATTTAGACATTTATGAATCTTAATTTACCTAATATGAACTGTTTATGCAATGCAATATGCTGGCTATAATTTACCAGGCTATGCTACTTATTCAATTATCCCCTACAGCTATCACTATACATAGGGATCGATATTATTAAAACAAATATCCAGCAATATGCCAAACCTGGTACAGCCTCAAAGGCAACATGAGATATCAATATCTACTTTCCTGCAATCTTTGCTACCTGTATTAATTCCATACAGAAGCAATTTCACACAGAGATCCACATATTGAGCTGCTAGAAACATTTCAAGTAAAAACAAGAACAAACAAAAAACCTCCCCCCCAAAAAAATATTTTATGGATTTTTCAGTGAAATTATAGTTTTAAAACTCTATGTTGAGTTATAGTCTCCAATTATAGACTTCTGTTGCTAAAATACTAATGCTACATTCAAGTTCCAAATTGCTGTATTATACTTTTATTAAAACACATTCCTAAAACCTACTAAAATCTGCACTTAAAACCTAAATCATAAGATTGCAAAAAGTAGTTCAGGATAACATTTTCAGCTATGTTTCCAAAGATTACCTGGTTCCCTTGCATAAAAATATTGTCTAGTTTTGGATGCATAATGCATCTTTCACTAGTCGTGATAAGTGAAAAATCCATGTTAAAACTGAGATGTTCCAACTAGAAAGTATTTCTGCAATTTAAGTATTAAGAAACAGAACATGCAAATTAAATTGTTCTTAGATATTGAAATATTTTGCTTTTACAAGTTATAAATTTTTTTTTGTAGAGAAGCTAGACTGTTTAGACAACTGTTGATGTGCAACAGTTTTTCAGCTACAGACTACATACCACAGCTAGTGAGGGAATAATTAGAAAAATAGCTACTTGCTGAACTATTTAAAAAGTATTTCATGTCCTGTTGCTAGCACACACACTGTCACCTCCACTTAATAAGATCTGCATTCAGTTTGTGTGCTAAGTGATTTTATAAAGTAATTACTATATTAGAGACTAATTACCATGGGGGATTTACATAGTCAATTACTACAGAACACCTTTGAGAATAACTGAAGCTTTTCAGTCTCACTGCCACAGTTCTGAAAAATCTCTTTCTGCACAACACAGTGACTCTAGTTGATGCTATGAAATTGCTAGATCATGGAATAATCAGCTGCACAAAATCTCCTGTGAACTGTGAGGGGCATCATAAAACTGACAGACTAGAAAGGCTACTGAAAACAGCTCACACATAGCAGGTCCATCACACAACTTTTATTAAAAAAGAGGGGGGGGGGGAGACCGACCAGTAATTTAAGCATTTCTATATCCAAATACAGGAAAAGTTAAATAACCACTGTGCCTACATTTCCACACTCTACAGTCTCTTACTGATCTTCTTCCTAGTCACACTGGAGAAAGTTTTATTACAAAAAAATCCAAGTCACAAAGTCTTAGCCCAGGTCATGCCTTCCAAAGGCTGGGTATGGAGTCTTATCTCCCTGAAATAAGTGACAAAATTTCCTTTAACTTCAGCAGCACCAGGGTATCACTCCGAATAAACACATATTTCTTAACTGCTTAGCACAGCATAAAGAGTTTTTCTGACCTCTGCCCACCCTTACCCCCGGCACCAGAATCTGAGCTCAGCTCCTGCTATGAAATACAGGCTGTCTCTCAGGTGATAAATATATTTTTCCTCACATCATCTCTATGAGGAAAAGAATTATCGTTTCAAGTACGGGCTTTGCTTTAAAGTTATAAAAGTCAGAAGTTCAAGCTAGAGGCCAAAGCACCATTGAAAGTTGTTGCTTCAGGTGGGTAGATTGCTTTCAGATGAGCATTAGCTAAAGTAATTGCACCACAGTCCACTGCACTGCATGAACACGTGACTGACTACACAGTCCACAGCAGAGCAGAAAACTGCAGAGACTTCTTAAACCACAAACATCATCCTCTTCTCCTGCTCCCAATAACTTATAATGTATGTTGTACTCTCCCTCAAATTAATACCTGTACCAATTAATCTACTGAAAAAATAAGCCAAAAATGCAGGAAAAGAGAAAGGTAGAGGTCAAAAGCAAAAAGTCGGAACACCAGACTTCTGGGCACTCAGTTCCCATCCTGATCTGTAAAGCAACCAAAGTGTCACTTTCTTCTTTTGTTCCTCTTTCCTCCATGTGCATGAAACAATACCCTGGAATCTCTTGGGCCACAGCAGGCTATCACGTAACAAGATTCTTCTCTTGTACGGGAACTGATTCAGACYATTGATTTTCAGAAGTTCTCAGCCCTCCTTAACAGTTTTAAAAACAAAGATTACTCAAGCAAACTCTGCTTGAGATATGGAATCTCTGATTTTATTTAATTTCAAAACAAATTTTAATTTGAATCAGATGCAACTGATCAACTATTAAAAACACAGCCTCCTTGGAAAAATAGCAAAAGGCACTTTTTAAGGAGATGGGTGGGGGGGAATATAAAGAAAGAAATGCAAGTTCAAATAACTACTTATTCTCCTACAAATTTGTATTTCCGTAAATTACTAATAGAAAAGCAAGTCAAAAAGAAAAGCAAGTGTAGAAGGGAACTTCCACACTTCATAGGTGCCCAAGTACTTAAACAGCTTCATCTCCTGTTTGTTGCATAGAGATTATAGTGAGTCTAGTTTGGTTACCATTTTTTGAGGGCTTGTTTTAATTCTTACCTACTGGACAGCCACTAAAACTAGAATAGATGAATTAGAATATAAAAGTACAGAAGAACTATAGGTATACTTTTAGGCAAATGATTCAAGTTGTATGATATGGGGTGCTGCAAATCAGAATAATGCTAAAAGAAAGGGATCTGTCAAAAACTCTGAATGGTCTAAGCTCCTTTTAATTGCTTTAAAATACCCATGCAGCAACRACAGAAGCAGGGCATTATTGCAACCAGAATCTGTGCAGCAGCGGCCAAATCTGACCTGGTAACAAGACCACACCAAAGAGGTAGCAGGTGGGGTTACTCCACTACACACTTGGTGAGTGGGACTTCCGGGTGCCAAGCGCTCCGAGAACTCCCACTTGGACRTAAGATTGCTGGACTGCTGGATGTCAGGTAACTTAGATTAACATGTATTTTACTTTGTCACCGATATTAGCCTAAAAGCAACAATCAWTTTCTGGTCTTCCTTTGTCTACTCTGCAGCAATCCTTAATAAAGTTACTCCTGCCAAAGATCTAAGTCCTCACTAATTATTGGAAAAAAATATAATTATTATAACACTGACTGAAAAAATATGTTTATTAACAGCAATTACTCCAGCCAGGTAAAAACTAAGATAATAATTCAATGGCTATGACCCTGAGCAACCCGACCGAACTTTGAAGCTGGCCCCGCTCTGAGTAGAGGGTTATACCAGGCAACCTCCAGAGATCCCTTCCAACTTCAATTATTCTATGATAATCAGTCTCCACTTACCCATAGGAATGGCTTAGGTACAGTATGCACAGATGAATTAAAGTAATGACAGCATATACATCAGATACGATTCCTTTCACAAAGCAGTTGCATCCAATATTAAGAGACTGCCAGCCTGAGAGATAAAACAAGTGAGATAGAGGAGACCAGCCTTCTCTAAATTGCTCTAATGGGTTTTGATCTGTTAACAATAAGACTAATTAAACTTCTTAAAATGAAGACTGGGCTAAGAAAAATGCCCCTCCCTCCAAATATTAAGCTAATTATGTGCACTTCTCAAATGGGGATTTGAGATTTAAAAAAGAAAAAAACTCTCCAAAATGGATATGTAAATTCATAAAATAAAATATTTAAATCACTTAACCTTGCCGTTTCAGTGACCTCAACTGTAAGAAAGAGATCACACTACTGACAATCATGAACAACCCAATGAAGTAAGCAAACCAGTGATTTGGAAGAAAGGGAAAAAAGACATGATTCTTAAACAAATTGAATGTACTAAGAAGGGTCAATCTGATCATTTTTAAAGCATATCAGGAGCAAATTAAACTTGTGAACAAGGTAGACAAAACATATCCCCAAAACAAAAAGCAAAAAGAGAACTATATTTTACCAAAATTTATTGAAGGGATAACCAGAAGTGAAGCAACATCCACGGGTATTCGAATTTGGGATTAGTACACTATAACTAGACTAATTCATATCTAAAAGGCCAGCTTCTGCATTTTCTTATGACAAATTGACTATTAATTCAAACTATAACTCAAGTTTCGCCTCCCATTCTCATATGACTTTTTGCTTGATTTCACTAATTCTTTAGACAAAACTGCTAGAAATATCAGTTAAAACTCAAATACGGCTGATGTTCAGATCAGTGAGAGAATGGAGATACAACAGCAGCTAATCTAGCCACTCTGCATAGTTTGAGTTACTCCTCCCTAGGTTACTTTAACTCAAGCTATACAAGTTCAGTACATGAATGAATGCAAAGTAAATACTGTAATTGAGACATATTCAGACAAGTTTTTAGTGAAAGAGGTCTAAATTGTTCAGGAGTCTTGAGCTGGCCCTGTCTAGAAGTGACTTTTACTCGATAGTCACCTACACAGATGATGATCAAAAGGGTAAATGTAATAGCTCTGTAGACCCTTACTAGATTCAGCTAAACTGACACAGGCAATGAAAATAAAGATACTGAGGGTTAGAAGTCCCAGGAAAAGCCCAGTCACCATCCTGGTGCCTGCTCTAACCCACACCAACTCAATATTCATTCCAATTACCTATGGTGGTTAAATTACAAGAATGCAGAAATGCCAAGCCATGCTGATCCTTCTCTTTTGCTGAGTTGTGAGAGATGACAGTTGTGACCATGACAAATGGGGCCTGACAACTCTAGCTGTCTTTCCTCAAGAAGTTATTTTGTCTAATTCCTGATATTAAGGAGAATCTGTCACAAAGCCTTTTATGTCAGGTGAGAAACAATGAACAGAGACAGAAAACAATGATCCTTTCTCCAAGTTTTTCTGCAGACACAACAAAAATATCAACAAAATTATACCTACTAATAGCTGCAAAATTAGATGTTGAAATATGTTAAAAGTGATATATTTAAAATATGATCTTCCAATCCTGGCAAGTTATTTTTCTCCAACCCTCCAACTAAACCAGTAAGTTAGCTAAAAAGGGATGCAATATTTGCCAGTCCTCAAACACAAAAATTCGATAACAAGTGTGAATTTACTGAAACAGAGTAATTAGATTCCACCTTCAGGCATTTACTACCACTAGTAGCATTCTGGCACCAACAAAAATTACATTTACGAAAGCTGTATGATAACAGGCACACAAACCAATTGTGGCAAATCTTATTTTAAAAGATTTTGTAACACACCTTTTTATTCTTGTAAAACATGTAGCCTTTAAAAGAAAGGTTCAGGACAGCTGATGCTGGTTTCAAAGAGATGAAAGGACCAGGTGGGAAGAGAGAAACAGCCTAAAACCTCTTATGTCTTTCAACCTTATTTGGATTTTTCTTACAGAAGAACATGACTTTAGTGAAGGTCAAAAACTGGAGGAATCCTATAGAGCATATACAAACTGACTGCCATGATTCATTTCCATTCTCCAGTATCTCTAAAATTTTAAATAAAGTAATTATTTCATGTGCAAGAACTCAAAGTGCCTCTTGTGGAGAAAATGATAGTACCCCAAATGATAATACAGTCGATTCCTTCAGATTGCTTGAGGAATTCTAAAGGGGGTATTCACAGAGACAGGATCTGCAGGAATGTAACTCCCCAGCTTAGTAGTCAGTGGAGGACATGAGAGAGAAAAGTTCTTCTAGGTAGCAAGTCAGCCCAAAAACTAAGCTACAGAAGCTCTGAACTGTCTTCTGCAGAAACCTCTTGATTCCTTTGATTTAGGAAGGAGACTAGCTTCACTAGACTGAAGTTAAGCTTTGAAAACATCCCCCAAAACTCTTCCCTTCCCTAGAAAAAGGAGACAATACTCCCACTTCTCCACAACTGCTGCAAGGCCATTACTGCAAATATTCTCAGACTCTTTGCAAAGGAAAAAGGCAAAAAGTCACTATAATTTTGTTCCTAAAGCTTTCAGAAAATAATGCTGTTTGAGGTGTGCTCTAAGACAGCAGCACACAGACATTAAAGGTAAGACTGGTAGAGGCAGCAACAACCCTGCCCCAGGCTCTCCTCATATGTAAACATCTCTAACAGAACTACCTAATAAAAGACCGAATTCCTGCATTCCTTCTTAATCAATTTTATGAATACCTTCTGGAAACTTCTAAGCTAATACTACAGTAATACATAAGAATAAATAGCTATGCTCTGGACTTCGGCTACTTTCATTTAAAAAGGGGAAAGTCATAACTTTCTCTTCATGGAGCATTCACTTCTTGCTAAAAATAGCCCCAAAGCCTCTGCAACTTCTCATGAAAATGGATATTTGTGGTATCCTGAAAGGTTCCATTTTAGAAGTCAAACCAGACCACAAGTTAAACTGACAAATGTAGTTTTACTCAAAGTATCCAAAGCCAAAAATTCAGTATCAAAGAGCTGGTATTTTCCCCAGAAGAATCTTCCCAGTTGCCTCCTCTCTTCCTCTCTCCCCTATACTGATGATTGCTCAGGCTCTTCCCCCTCTCCCCCCCCCGCCAAAAAGAAAACTAGTAAAAATACTTAGAATGCAACAGAATCAACATTTTGCAAGGTATATGGTCAGATCATCAAATTCCAGTCACTGAATGAATATGAAAACTAACTGTTAAAAACTGTCCTTTCTCATTAAAGGATCTGAAAAAAATAATTGCTTTTTATTTTCTGACATTTTTGCATAGAAAAAGAAAATACATTCATTTACTGCCTCATTCAATGGCTTTGGTTACTTCATATGTATTTAGGGCATCTCTCAGATCTTCATTTCCCTTCTGCTTTTGGCCTGAGGCAATCTCATTCAATATGGAAGAATGTGCAGGTTTTAATTGTGCTTTATAAATTCATGAACCCAAAGGATTGGAAATGTTCATTTGTCTAATATTACAGCATGAAGAGTACCAACAAGTTACCTCTAACGAGAAACTCAAGAAGGCCCAGAAAAAGGTGTGTCTTTTGGTGCTGAAATAAACATAGAAGATTTATCAAATTAATTATTTTTAAAAATCTAAACATTATTCAGATATGTAGTACCCAATTAAATTTGCCCTAGAATATTTAAAAAGTGAGCCAAATACCACCTCCTGGAAGAGTAGAGAACACTGAAGAAGACTGGAGAATAAAAATCGAAAAAGCTATTTTACTGAGATGAGGAAGGGAGAACAATTTAGAGAATTATGGACAACTTAGTGTAAGCTAATGCCTAGAAAGATACTCAAAAAAAACTACTACAGCATCAGTTTGTAAGCTCAGAAGGGACAGTAAGTTAATAAACTACCAGCATCATTTTGTTACATCAAAGATAAATCATATGAAATCAGTCTAATTCCCTTCTTCAAAAGTATCTCTGGTGTAGCAAATACAGGAGGTAGAGAAGTACCTGTTTACCTCACTAGATCTTTTCATGCCGTCCCATTTGACATTCTTATAAACAAACTAAAGAAACATGATCTAGATAAAGCTGCCCAGAGAGAAACTAATTGTATAATTTAAAGTATATACTATCTGCTGTTAAAACCCAAGCATGTTTCAAGTGGTGTCCTGGGTCTGGTTCTATTCAACTTAAAAAAAAGTGTGGATAGTCCACTTATGTGGAGATTATATTAAGGCATGGAAAAGAATTTATGTTAGAATAAACTGACTCAGTTCTACTGGTGAGCTTTACAATTTGCTGATGCCAAAAGCGGGATCCCATTTCTCTGATTGCTCCTCCCTCACTTCTGCATACCTGGCTGGCTACCATAAATTTCCTGCACCAACTTCAGCTCATCGGGCCTTTTGTCATTAAACTGATTCAGTCAGCTAATCTGGCAAAAAAATGCTTTCCAATGAGAGGAAAGAGTGAAAAGAGATCAGGTTAGTTCTCCTTATTAACCGCCAAACAGTTTTCTGCAAGGCTGGCTGAGTCAGCTCAGGAAGGGCTCCCAACAAATGCCACAGCCAACACCGGGAAAGCAGTGGGAGCAAGGCAGAGGGTGAAATGACCACAGTGAGCTGTCAGATTGGGTCAACTGCCTCAGCAGGTAAAGCTCACAGTCTTAGCAGACATGATCCAAAAAACAATAGGATGATACTGTACAAAACTGCAAGTGGAAATGACTCATGAAGAAAAAATGTCTAATAAATGAGGAATGCAAAGAAGGTTCAGCTAACTTTAAAATATCATAAGCTGAATATAAATCAATGTCATAACACCACAAAAAACATCATATGTAAGTCACTGTAGATATACATTCTAGTCCATACAGCACTTTTGATACCTTAGTTGAAGCCCTATCAATCAAGCTCTGTAAAAGAAATACATCTCAGACTGGAGACTGAGCAGAAAAGAGCACCAAAAATAAGAGGTTTCAAAAACCATGGCCTATGAAGCTGTTTTGGGAAAGGAGGAGCGGGAGGGCASGGAAGCTTTCTTAGTGCAAGGGAGAAAAAGAAAAAAGGAAAAGAGAGTAACACTGTTCCAAGCACGAGAAAAGTTACAAAAGATTTTTTTCCCCCCAACTCTCTTTGGGATTAAAAAATAAGAAACTAGATTATTTTGCAGGATAAGTGATTGAGGTTGAGTGTTGTACAGGAACCAATTGCAAGACAGAGGAATACTGGATGCCCAAAGAGATGGTGCAAGCTATTTTTATTGCAAGACTTGAAGAACAAGTTAGGCAAACTTAAATAAGGAATGGACTAGGTACATTCAGTATACATTCTGCCTCAGAGCTACAGTGTGAGACTTCTCTTCCAGAGCCAGATTTTTATGGCATTAATATTGTAGTATATTATTTGTATCTATTTATGAACTTATGGAGCTCTTACAGAGGTGAAAAGCAAGATCAAAACCCCAGACCTCTGTTCAGGGACCTGCTTGGAAGAATCCCATGGGATACACCCCTGGAGGGAAGAAGGGTCCAGGAGGGCTGGACCAAGCTCAGGAATGGTCCATCTTGACAAGCAGGAAGTCGAGCAAAGGTAGCAGAAGGCCTGCGTGGATGGACAAGCAGCTGCCCACTCAACTCAGACACAAACAGGAAGTGTACAAGAGGTGGAAGCAGGGACAGGTGACCCACGAGGAATGCAGAGACACTGTCCGAGCATGCAGGGATGGGGTTAGGAAAGCCAAAGTCCACCTGGAGTTGAATCCGGCAAGGGATGTGTATACCTGATGGGAGGAGGGTGTAAAGAAGATGGAGCCAGACCCTTGTCAGTGGTATCCAGTGAAAGGAAAAGCAGCAATGAGCACAATGTGAAAGACAGGAAATTCCATTTAGATGTAAGAAAATATTCTTTTGGGGGTGATCAAACAGGTTGCCCAGAGAGGCTGTGGCATCTCCATCCTAAGAAATATTCAAAATTCAACTGAACATGATCCTGGGCAGTCTGCTCTAGGTGACCCTGCTTTGAGCAGGAGGGCTGGACTATATAATCTCCATAGGACCTTTCCAATCTCACCCATTCTGTAATTTTTGTGCAGTTACAAATCCACCTATGAGGTACAGAAAGCTACTATGTAATATCATCACTCCAAGCCAGGCAATTCTTCCTTTATAGGCTGGAGAGAGGCTTGCTGAGTTTAGGATTCAGCAGCTCTGTACAACAAACTGAGTATGGGATGCAACAAAGGAAAAGGTAACTTGTGCTAAAATACAGCCCCCTGTGACTAAGTCACTCTCAAAAAAGAGAGTGAGCAAGGTTCAGAGTTGGTTTCATCTTCCTTTTCTCTTCCTTGCAAACATCTTTTCTTGAAACACTGGTACAAATGTGTTCAAAAACTTCCAGGGCAACCAGCTTCCTCAAAGTCACTCCTAAAAAAAGCAGCTACAGAGAGTTACTGCATCTCTCAGAGATTCTCAGGATCAATCACTTGAAAATGGCATGTCAATCAAGATCCACTAGTAAGCAGTATGCATTAATCTCATATCTGTGTTTAAGTATTTGATAAAAAATGATTTAGTTCCACTTACAATGACACCTCACACTGAAACACATAAAGAATATTCAGGCAGAAGGAGAAGTTCTAATTCCTCAGTTAGCTAACATAAGCCAACAAAACACTAAAGTTGCTATAAATAGTGAAAACATTTGTACCAAAGAAGTAAGCCAGTTCATTTCATGGAGGCAACTTCCTCAATAAGTTAACAAGAAATACATTTTCACTCAAAGAAACCGAAACCAAATAAAGCTGTGTAGTAGCTCCAAGAAAAAGAAGAACTACATACACCAGCTTGATGATCCCTCTGACACATACAGTCTGTAAAGTC
This sequence comes from Apteryx rowi, assembly GCF_003343035.1. Taxonomy (NCBI): domain Eukaryota; kingdom Metazoa; phylum Chordata; class Aves; order Apterygiformes; family Apterygidae; genus Apteryx; species Apteryx rowi. The sequence continues at coordinate 4,175,739 of NW_020448530.1, forward strand.
TACAAAAATTTGTCTCTAAACATATGGGGCAGATAAGGAACTCCAAGGGACAGTTTTAACATCTTGTAGACTAAACAGGCGACTCTCACATGCCTTTTAGGAACATCTAGAATTGTGCTATTTATTTTGGATTGTGTACGTATGTACTTTCATGTGCAATGAATTAACTTCATTTAAGACAATTCCAAGGTAATTCAAGGTAATTCGGGATGTGGTACCACAACAGTTTAAAACAATCTTAGTAAAAAGTTGCCATGGACTTGTTGTTTTCACCGTTTCCAGACACGCACATCCAACATTTCTTTAGAACTGGCTCCAGACTTGCATGAGGAGAATCTAACCTGAATCGGCATAAATTGCAATGGAACAGCAGCCTGCCTAACACCAGGCATTCTTCAAATCAACAGCATGGCCTGTCTTAAAACTAGAAGACTGGGGACAGTACCCAGCTTCCCTACATGTCATTCCAAGTTTACCAAAGTGTAACAGAATGTGCCTCAACAAAAGATGCATGGCCTGACTTGAAGGTAAATACTGTAGATGCCAGAAGAAGAAACATCTTCCAGTGACCGCTAGTAACCAGGAAAACATACCTGGAGGGAAAAGAAAACTCTAGGGGTTCCAAGTTTGCAACCACAGCAAAAAATTCAAACTTAAAGTTACAGAAGTCATGACCTTAAGATATCCRCAGTTAGGCTTTAACTTCAGATAGACTGAAACATACAGGGCAACAATTAGACATCTGCCTATACAAGTATGTTTTGGAGTGCCTGAATAAATAAGTGATAGCAGTTAACTGTTGCAGTATCATTCTGTTTGACTCCACGCTCCAGTTCCAGAGAAAGCGACATTTCAGTGGTTTGGTATGCAGTAAAGTATTTTAGGATTAAATGTATTGTTTGAAACTTACCAATCACCTACAGTCAATTTCTACACACATCAGATGTCAGGCAAAAATAAATGGCTTTCAGCATTGGATTTAAATATCCTGTATGAAAGTTATAAAAACATCATTTTTACTAAAGGATGGGTGTTCTGCATAGACAATGCAGAGAAGACTCCCGTGTGCTTCATTAGCTCTCGTTAGTTGTCATTACGATATTCCGAATCAATCTTTTAAAGATACTAAAGAAAGACCAAAAAAGCTTCACATGATCCTGGTATATACCTAGTGACATTGATTTAGTAAGATGTTATGAAAAAGTCAAAATATTGTTATATTTTAAAAACAGTGTTCACCTATGAAAATAAATCACAAGATGTTCACAGGTCAGTTAGGCAGTTTTGAACATCATGCAACACATTATTTTGTAGCCTAACTACTGCGGCTCATGAAGTGATAGATTGAGCAGGGTCAGGCTGTTGAACAGCAGACTAGAGGGAAATAAAGTTTGCAAAAAAAAACCCAAAACAAAAAACAAACAAACAAAAAACCTGTAGCACTGGCAATACACTTGGCCACACTCTTTCCCAATTTGACTTGAAACAATGTCCCAGCATGACACCAATGATTTCTCTATTGCTGAATGTGCCGCTTTCAAGCAACAAATAGGTTACTAAATCTTGGAAGCTTGTGCTCATGAGGGAGTAAACCGACACTTCAAAAGGGGAGCTCTTCTTAAGCTTTTTCCCCAGTTTATTAAATAGCATTATAATTTGTCCATCATACAGAACTAATCTTATGCAATTTCCATTGGACTTGGTATTCTTTACTTTTCAGCCTGAACTGCAGTGAACTTACAAAAACTGCAGAGAGCTTTCTTTTCAAGAGAGGTACACTAGAATAATAGACACAAAAAGTCTAAAATATGCTAATTAATCATTTTCCCTAAGGATCTGCCATTGTGTTTTGATGGCCCTGGAGTACAGTATAAGGTACGTAGATTTTTCTTTTTTTGGATATTCACACCATTATCACCAGAAATGTACAAAGCTCATTTAAATGAGGCTGCAGAGGGTGCTCCAACACACCTTACAGACAGTTTCCACTCCATCCCCATGTTCCTCAGAAAAATCATTCATCCATTTTTCTGAGGTAATTAGAATTTGGAAATAATGCCCTAAAAATAGTTTTAAAGGGAGGTTAAGATTGGACTTCCCTTAACACAGTCTTATCCACAGGTAAAGGTGATATGAATCACAGAAATTCTTGTTTCCAGCAGAAAGGATTCTGAATAGGAATAACATCTAGGGAGACAGCACTTCTCCACAATTCCACCTTTTTCTTGCATCTAAGATACGAGACACCTCTGTGCTCCTCTTGGGTTTAACACATACTGCAATATCATCATCCATATTGCTCCACCCGTTGCTTAAGCAAAGAATCACCCTAGAAGAAATTTCTGCTGCTTTAAGAATAACTCCTCAAAAATTACAGAACTTTTAGTGATTTTGAGTGCCTGTGAAAGAGCTATAAAGCTCACACAACACAGAATTCAGTGGCTGATGAAGACAGTGTTTTACACTCGGAAACAAACAATCCACAAGAAGATTACCTCTGCTTCTGCATCCCAGACCTTATTTTAACATTTAGCACCACATTCCCTTACATATAGCAGAGTTTTGTTTGCTAGCTTGCAAGCAAAACGCAGATAAAAGACTACTACTGTTTCAGCGAAAATTAAATTAACAAGAATCTGCACTTCTCTCATTTCTTGCAGTTCTCTTAAATCTCTCATTCCAGTAAGCACACACTGAAAAACATAACATTGTCTGACGATACTACCATTTAAACATATTAATTCTGAGCCAGCTGATGAAAATTAAATAAAGGAAAGGCTTTTAAAGTCATTGAAATTAATTGAAAAATGTTGAATTAGCATAATTAGCGGATCCTTCACTTTACTGGCTCCAAGACCCAAATTAGCAGGTTTGACAATTCTTGAAATGAACTTGAAACAGAAAACAGACGTGGCAAGCAGACAATAGAGCATTAACTAAGTACTTTAGTACCTTCACAATTCTTGTTGAAAAGAGCAGCCAGCTCAAAGAGTTTAGCAGTTTAAGAATGTGAAAACCCTGCCCTTTCATAGCTCACTTTCCCTCGCTACTTTGGCTGAGTTTTGCTTCCAGCAAGTGTTATCTGTGCCACTGTCACTGCAAGATAACTTACATTAACATTTTCTACATGGCCTGTACTTTAGTGTCACCTAAAAGTGATACTGGCTGGGCCTCTCTTTTACAATAAATAATTTCATCACATGTCCTACTCTTAGTTTCATGTATACTTCACCTGGGTTTCAGACTGCTCCCTGAACGAACCAAGAGCAGCAGAATAGAGGCATGTTAAGCTTACGACCTAAATGCTTATATCCTTGGATTAAGGCTTCATTCTATTGGTTTATATTATGAATACATCATTAGACACGAGCACAAAAGACACTGAAAAATGCAACTTCACAATTGGCATAAGACAATATAAAGACCATGATGCCACCAAAAGAGGAGATCGTGCTGTCCCTCTCCCTGATTAAGCTGACAACTAACTCTGCTAAATAACACAAAAAAATTAAAACTAGTTCCCAACTGTGTCAGCAAGCTGACACAAAGCAAAACACGGCCACACAATTTCTAATGTTGACAGAATGRAGAAGATAGGAGCACATGGCCAGAAGCTGAAGGACCAGGGGACTGGCAGAATTTCTGCCCTTTCAGTAGAAGCAGTATTGTCTTAGGTTGATTTCAAATCCACAAGAGAAACACGCAAAGATTCTCAGTAGGTCAGATATTAACACCAAAACTGAAAACTCCTTTTGCTCAGGAGGGATCATTACTACACAAATATATTTAACCATATCTTACAGTATTTTACAGAACGTTTAAGTCACTATAATAGACAAGATGGCTATTAACCAGTAAAAGAAGGGAGTCATAAACAGTATATAAGAGCAGAGCTAGGTAATCAGACTTCTGATATGGAGTCACTATCAGCAGACTCATATTCCAGCAAAAGAATTTGTAGCAAGCAAGTTCAAAGGTTGAGTTTAGTCATTCCTGATAACACTTCTAATATAACACTGCAAAGCCTATATACATCACAGATGCTAGCATTTTGAAGAGACATTTTCAATTCATATTTTGTTATTTGGCATTTACCACATCATCAACTTAATTTTACACAAACCAAATTTAGCATCTTTAAACAAAACACCTCACTCCAAATAAATGAATTTTCTCTACCTTGCACTTAAGGCTCATTGATAGCTACTGTATTGGAAGACCCCCCCCCACACACACACAAATTACAGAAGTTCACAGAATCACAGAATCACTGAGGTTGGAAGGGACCTCTGGAGATCATCTAGTCCAACCCCCCTGCTCAAGCAGGGTCACCTAGAGCACATTGCACAGGATTGCATCCAG
>NW_020448530.1:4181150-4194425 GCF_003343035.1 Apteryx rowi
ATCTACCCAGCCAGTCATTCCATCATAGAAGGCTATCAGATTGGTTAGGCATGATTTCCCCTTGGTGAAGCCATGCTGACTACTCCTGATCACCTTCTTTTCAATAAAAAGAAAGTTTTTCAATAAAAGAAAACATTTTTCCCCAGAAGCCTTGTATGCCAAAATATACCAGTGATTTTACCACAAGGGGGAGATGGGAAAGGCAACAGACAGAACTGATTGAAGGCATGAGAAGTGAAGCATTGGTTTAAACATGACTAATTAATAGTTGAGAATCACCATTACGTATCTCCCATATGTTCTCATTAGTAAGCAAGAATTGGACAGTGAATCTCAACATATGGCAACAGTAAGTTGCACTCCAATCTTTGAATAGCAAAGCACGTACAATCTGGTCCTCTGTTTCAGCTGTAAAAACATTATTGTACTATAACCTAAAAGGAAAAATAATCTCATGTAAGGTAGCGGACAGGGAAAAGTAGTGAATAAGGGGAAAAAATGGATAAGAAACCCCCAATCAAGCTTTTTGGGCTGATTTAGCTATTGACTTACATTTGAGGGCACTGAACAAGGTCATCTAACCTTTGCGTCTCAGTCCCCTATTTGAAAGCTAGGAAGAATGATCACTTGTACTTGAAAGATGCACAGATGCTACACAGAAGCTTTTTACATAGACAAACACTTACACATATGTGCGTGTGTTACATGTGTGGATATATGTGGTATATACATGTATTCTATGAAAAGAGACCTGAAACCAACCTCCCAGCATTTCATTGCCTGACCTGACAGATAACAGACAACTCCAGGCTTAAGAAGAGATTGTGTTTGGCTTTCTTCCATTAAAACTAACATTTCTGGGATGAAAGGCTGTCACCTATTAACTCTTCAGGAATACCCAGGAAGTATTTTTTATGGCAGCCTTACAGGATTCRCCATTTTCAAAAAGCATGAATATATATCAGATGCACATTTTTTTCTAAGCTGATTAAATGTATCTGACTTGATCAGTGCTTATTAAGTTTTTTAAACAACTGACTTGTTTCATGTAGGAATCAAAAGCACACTATGCATCTTCAATTATCTCCATTTATTTTTTAACATCAGAACACACACACACTATATCAAGAAATTATCAGGACATTTCTAATGCTGAGTAAAAAAACCATTTTCTAATTGTTTATACTGAAAAGTATACTTTATGGCTTTTTAGAGGCATTCATTTTTCAAGAAGTTGCATGTTTCTTCCATATCTTAAAATGCATTAAAAGATACATGACTTTCTAGGGGGAAGTAACACTTTTGCTGGGCTAACAGATGCCATAAGAAACAACAACAAAAAAAAACCAAAAAACTTTCGGATACAGAATATGGTATGACATAGTCTAAGCAAAAATACCAAGCTAAGTGAAAATTGAAGACATTTGCTCTGGATGTAATCTTTCTCAGAAAATACTCAACCTCATCAACTTCTTAGACAATAGAGTTATCAAAAATGTTAAGTTATCAATATACAATAAATCTTTGACCAACATACCTCCACAAAAACTAATGCCCTCCAAATCCCTTATATCTGAAGCCAGACTCTTCAAAAGGGACACAGATTTGAAGAAAACACTCAGTACTCATCTCAGTATACAGCCAATGAGACAGTAAACGCCTGTAGGCAAGTAATACACACTTTTTAATATAGGACACAAATAACCTGCCCTCTTCCAACTATTCACTGGTGATCACCACATATGTTCTTATGCTGAATCTTAATACAAAAATTGCAAGATAGCTACAAAATACAAAGGAAGATCACACCTTTAAATAACTCACTACTATTTTTAAGCCTCAAAAAAGTTATCCAGATCTTGTCAAACTTTCTATCAGAAGCAAACTTCCTCAAAATAAATACCAAATTGACAGAAAATAGAGAACATTCTGACACATCTTCACAACGACTTAATGGGTCAATGGATCCTACACATCCACTTACAAGAATGCAATACATCTCACCCGTGGCACCATACTCCCTTGTAGGAACTACATAGATGAAACCAAGCAACTACTGTGTTCAAGGATGAACATGCACCAGTCATTGCTGAGGGACAGAAACAATGCCAGTTACCAGCAACGACCTACACAATACCTTTAAAATACAAGGCAAAATAAGTCACGAGTTCGAGATGAGATTTGTTTTATGACCCTTTACATTTTTTCCCTACTCCTTACATCCTACTATTTCTTCCTTATTCAACAAGGGCTTCCATACTGCACCATAAAATGACATCACTTCAACTGTGTCAAGACTTTTTTTTGTAAGGCCATCAACTAGATCAGGTATGCTAATCCAGCTTTATAAAAATACTTTACAAAAACATTAAATAATATGTTCAGAAGTGCAGGCACTATATATATACACACAGAAATCTTGAAAATACGGTAAAAGCTGACAGTGCTTTGAGAGAATTCATAGGATAAGAAGCATGCTGATATGCTCTTAGTCCAGTTGCTGGAGTTTGAGTGCTCTTACCATGCAAATAACATATGGTAATGGAATGCATACCTGCACTCAGCAATGTGAAGTTTCAGCCAAAAGACTGGTGCTTACAGGAGAAACAGAGCAACACACTGATATGAGAACCCACAGCACTCCTAGAAAAGATTCCTCCATGACAAACATCCACTCAAAGCCATGTTTAGACAAACATGCAAGACACCTTTCATGCTCAGCTCTATAGCATCTTTCTATTGGGAGGAAACAATAAATTGAATAATCTGATTTTCTGAACATCTGATGAACCTCAGAATTTCAGAAAATGTTTTATACATTAACAGGTTTACAAATGATGGTGAAAATTAGACAAAGTAGAAAAAAGGAACACCCTGAGCATCTGGTTACTAAAGCTTCAACCACTTTTAATTCACAGAGGTCAGAGTGCCAGCTGATGGTGGGAATTAACACATTCCAGAATAAGCATCACCCCAACTTAACTTCAGTTAGATTCCATTTGAAAATAAGAAGCAGGCATTTTGAAAGACTAGAAAGGAGAGTAACCCTCCCTCACTTTTTCTTCCCTCAAACTATTTTTTTATTTTAACATTTTTATTCCAGGCATTTTATTCCACCTTATCTTCTTCACTTCTCCACTCTCCAGTGTCCTCTTCCCTTGGAGTTTTCCTTTCATTCATTCACCCGGTATAGATTACATGGAACTGACATGATGATATTACATTTTTCATTCTAAATGGCTATCAGGTATGAATAAAGGCCCTGTAAGACAAAAAAAAGTGGCCTACAAAGACAGTGGAAAGTAGAGGCAGCCTTTGTATGACATTCCCAGAGGTCAACTTTCCTTGCTACTGTAGAACATTAAATTCTTTTACTGCCCTACTGCAGAATCTTATCTCCTTTCATAACCCAATTCCATGTCGATCAACTCTTCAGGGTAAAAGCCATCTTATCTCATCCTTAAACATTATCAAGAACATTAATACTACAGGAGGGAAAAGGTGGTGAATAGAGAGGAATAGGTGTAAGCAAAACCACTATCAATGGGATCAGAAGAATAAAGAATTTCCAGGTTGGAGATCGGAGGAAGTAATACAAAAAAAGTCACTGACTACAGGGAGACAAGAAGGAAAATTCTACAGCCTGCAGAGAAGAACAGAAGAAAAACCACAGACAGAGCATAATAAGTCTGTCCCACATAATCAAAAGAAATAAAGAATAAGACTATCCAGTTATAATGGGAAGGAATACTGAGACTGGAAGGCTGTATCTTTACATTGTCCAAAAATACTGACACTCCTCTTCCCTCTCTCCCACCCACCCACAGCTCACTATCTCCTATATCCTAAATCTATACAGCTCTATAAAATGTATTACAACCTTTGTCACTCCTGTATTTTCAAATAGTTGACACTGCCTCAACAGAAGTAAACTATTTTGTTATGCAGACCTTCTTCTAGCTATCATATATAGGTTAAGTGTCAAGGTTTTGTTGACTTTGGGATACCTTTAGTTTATAGGATTCATATGCTTCAGCTAGTATGGAATGCAGCAGTTCACTTCTTGAATGGAAAGAGGGGGCATGGCCATTAAACCAATGATCCCCAGTCTGTAATTTTAGATATAATGTTAAAGTGTTGGTATTTTTTTTTATCTTCAAGATTAAAACAAAGACTCAGCTAAGGATAAATAAGACAGACTCCAATTCAGCAGCATCCTCCAATGAAAGGACTAATCTTGATAAACCTGCTTTGACATGCACTGTGAAGGTTGGTCGGTCTTACAACATGAGTCAAACAGATCTGTTCAGCCTTCAGTTAATTTATTTTTAACATCATTATTTACAAACAGTTTTACTGGATGAACTTTTAAATGACTGTTGCTAGAACATTTGCTATGACAGCAGGTACACCATTAAAACAGTTAAATAAAGCACATCAGGGATATTTGCCACATTTATTTTTTTGGTTGGTTCAACAGGAAAATATTCTTCAGGCACCCTAACTTCCAGAGCTTAAAGCCTGTGGATACTTTCCAAAGAACTCAGTTTTTCACCCAGAGAGTTGGCTTTATTAGTAGCATCTATTTTAAAAGTTCCATGATCCAATGCAGTCTTTTTGGTATTGTCATCCTTTCAAAGAACCCAGGGAAAATGCACTGTGATCCTTAAAAGGTATTTTTTCCTGAATTGTGATAACAAGCATCAGGTGAGGGGAAAAGAGGGAATCTAAACATCCAAATTAAATTTCAAAGAGAAAGAGTGGAAGACAGGCAGCAGGACAAAGGACACATTACGGAACACTGTTGGATACTTGAAAAAGTTTACAAAGAAAATGCTTACCTTACTAGCATAAAACTTGGCTTTAAGCACCWGTAGTCATTACAGAGGCCAGAAGTATAAATGGATTGAAAAATGATTAGACAGTTTAAGGAAAAATGTTCACGGGCTATTAAATTATAAGAGTACAATCTGCAGTTCAGCAAGCTCCTAAAATGCAGACTACTGTAAGCTTAAAAGAAAGCCCAGGAGAAATATCACTTTCCATTCATCTCATCTTTTTTCCCAAGGCATCTCCTACAGGACACAGAGAAAGAGATAACCACCAGACTGGATGGACCTTTGTTCTGAAATGCTATGATTGTGCTTACAGTAAACCATAGCAAAAACAGTTTTGTGAGGTGTCTGTATTTCTCTCATTTTGGAGTACTTCAGAGCAACCAAGCAATTCTCTTAATAGACAACTGCCATAGTTACCTATTTCCCTTATTTAGATACGGATAAATCAAGACTAAGAAATAATATAATTTCAGGTAATTATCAGTCAGTCAGTTATCAGTCAGCTGCAGAGCTAGAACAAACAGTGAAGAATTACTGATTTCAACACTTGTGTTCAAACCACTAGATGGTGCTTCTAAAATGAAGCAATTCTGTATGTGGAACCTAAAACTAGAATAATGTATACTCATTTGTAAGTTGTCTTCTCCAGGATTTTTATCAATATTGCTGTTTAATGTGGTTCAATAGCTTCAGTCTCTGATCAGACAGTAGCAACAAGAATAATTAAGCAGACAATTAAGTGAGATCATGAAAACAGTGAAGATTTTTAAGTATTGTCTCCCTAAGTAAGAAAGACTCCCAATTCTCCTGTCTCTTTGCAAGACATTAAATGTTAATAGAAATACTGCATTAACTACCAAGTTTTGTTCACAAACAGCTGTACTCAAAGGCTTTTTACTGTATGACACCTGTAAAATTTTTTCCCCTCTTTTCACTCTTCATCCAAATAGTTTTATTTAAGACATTCTTCCCCAAGACTAAACTTGCTCTAATTCTCTCCTGCAGAGAGCAAATACTTCTCTTAAGACTTGAAAATCGTAACTAAAATGAGATACCAGCTTCTTTCTACCTATCACCCTATAATATCATCCATCCTTTTCCACCTTCTCCCTCAGAATTAGTCTCAATAGTTGCTTGGCTACTCCAGTAGCTTCATCTTTTTTCATCCCTGACCATTTCAGTCCACCAAAACACCTTGCTTAAGATAATTCTTCTTCATCCTGCATCTCATTCTACTGACCCAACTTTAAAAGTGCTCTTTGCCATATGTGAAGCTAAGCATATATTCAAGACTGTATATATTTAATCTTTTTACAATCTTCCCTTCCTTTATCAAAAGTTCATATTTCTATTCTGCATCTTCAAAGCTCTTCTTCCTCTTTTCCTATTCCCAACCAACTTTTTCCTACACTCCAAACAAATTTCAGCTTTGACTATTCCCATTGTTTCTCATTCATTCCTGATTGCACACCATCCCCGAAGCTTGAAACACCCTTTATATTGCTATTTGAAAAAGAACATATTTTGCTCTATAGAGTCATTGGTAAGAGCCCAGCAGCTCCATGAAGCCTATCCACACATTTCTGGCTCAGCTGTAAGTTCCAAGATTCACAGGATTCATTTCTCTGCACTGTATACCTCACATGCTTTGAAGCATCTGTATATTAACTGAACTGTATAAACAAATAATTATTGTTTATTGTTTTATTGCTTTGTTTTTCTATGGGAAGAGTAAACGTCAATGTTTTACAAGAAGAAATGTGATTTCAAATCAACATACAGTAATTGTAAAATGATCCATCGGCAGATGGGGGAATGCATCTTGACATGAAGGATGATAAACACAAAGTTTTGAATTATGTCTTGCACTGCATGTGATATGGTCACTTCCGGTGTCAAAGCAAGCAAAGTGAAGTTGATTTGAAATAACTGAAACTTCAGTGGTAAATTAAGGTATTTCTACAATTTCTAAGATGGTCATATACACCATGTCAATTTTTTGTACAGTCATTTTCATTTCTCCCCTCCCCTTTTGTTCTTTTGAATCAGCTCCCTCACAAAGCAAGCCTAACAACACTGCTGAGCAAGATTCTCTTATGTGCACTGTTTACTTTGTTTAACATCCACCTAGGAACCTAGGTTTTTTTTTTTTTTAAGCTTAACCCATGTGCGAAGTAATGCAGAAGTTGCTAAAGGTCATTTGATTAAAAATTTTTGCCACTGGCTCTCATCTTTGCACATTAGGGGGATTACTCTATCCCCTAGAAATGTTCTCTCATCCGCTTACTTGCATGGGATCCTCTTCCAAGACATCCATTTACTATCTCATGCTTTAAAGCCTTGTTTCAAAGTAGCATATCTATCCTTTTAACAATTTTCTTTAATAATTATTATCAATAGCAATTATTACTAGCTATGGCTTCCCATCATGAAATGTAGGTTAGTAAAATGACCGTGATAAAAGTTAGAGAAGGACATTATGCAGACACAGAAACAAGCTTTCTCCAACTCCCTGCAGTTCCACACATCCCTAAACGTTATTTCTCAAAGACTACAATCTTAGAAACACATTAACGGGAAGCAAGAATCTCTTCTCTTGAAGATGTATCTGCTAATCCAACTATCTAAAGAAAGTAATGACCAGATTAAAGAAAAAAAATATTTCAAAACAAATACCTAAGAGGGTAGCAATTCATCTCCAAGCACTTCAGGGAGAGAAGACACATTTACGGAAACAGCTCCAATCTGTAGCCATGAATGAATATTTACTGACAAGAAAGTACTCAGCAGATCTTTTTCACATGTTTTAGAGATTAGATATCTTCATGCCTCCATGGCTGTTATACAGCCTTTTATTTAGGACACAAGTTAACAGCATAGCTGTACCTTGGTCAATTTTAGATGAGAGGGATGTTTAAAATATATATATATATATATACATACAAAATATCCAGGCTTACACAAGCCTTGTGAATATTACTTAATCTGCAAAAAGCAACCACAAAATAATGTCTCGACTACTGAAGTTAGGAATTTTGTGTGAATTTTAAAGACTACGGAATCTTTAACATCTATCACAAGAAGTTTCCCTTCTGTTACTATGTAAAAGAAACTAAGAGCAAGAAATAACGGTAGTGAATGCACAACTAAAAGATTGAAAAAAGAAGGTATTCTTTGTCTTTTTGTTCCTTGGGTAACAATTTATTAAGATTTGTAGATATATATCATCAAATAAGCGATATGTTAAAAAAGAAAAATACAGACAAATAAGCATACATTGAAGATTTCCTGGTCTGTTATACTAAGCAAATAAAAAGCATCATCTTGGAGTTCTGGTTAGAGATGGACTTTCTTTTTTTTTGGTCAGATACAAACAGTTCTTTCAAAATATTTGTTCCTTCTCAAAATATCAATAGTTTCGAGCTCAGTTTAAAACATTAACACCAGTGAGCTAATTACCCACCGTTTTTCTTGTTGCTCACAAAACTTAAGCAGCTACATCCGTGGAAATTGTTCTGAATGCTTTTGATAGCAAAAGCATTTCAAAACTATACAAAACCGTTCAGTTTCCACTTTTTTGCTAGATATTCAGAATCTGCCTGTGAACAAGTTCTGACCTAACATCTGTGGAATGTTCTAACAGCAAAAGGTACAAGATAAGAAGTTCCCTGAAATGACAGGAAATATTCCTGTTATATTCCTGTGTGCGTGCATACAAGTATTTCGATCTAGAAGGAGCCATCCTTTTTCTCAAAAGGTAGCATTGCCTGAGAGACGCCTGCAATGTCCTAAGGAGGTCAAACAGTGTAACCATTGTTCCACCAATGTGCTGCAATTCAAGAACACAATTGCTTGCAATCACTCCTCTGCATTTTCTCCTGTTCCAAAAGCCTAACCCCCCTCCCAAAACCTAATACATTGAATCTGCAACCCCAAAAGGAAAACATTCACTAAAATTAAAGAACAATCTTTGCGACAAAGGAGGCCGTAAATAAAGCACCATCTCATTGCTCTGTCTAGAATACATCAGTTAAAAGCAATTCCTCTTACCAGCTACACAGATCATGCCACTGCTATTGATTTCATTCTCTGGTTTCCCCTACCACTGACATTAAATCTGTTAAAATCTGGGTATACAAGCACACCTGAAGAGTCTGAAGAGCATCAGAGAGTAAGAGACTGCTTAAGGATCTAAAAGTCATATTGTTCTTGTGACATGCTCACAACATTAGTCAAGACGTTCCACTTCCCTACACCCGCATTTCTTCTCACATCCTTAGTTTGTTCAGAGATGTAGCAGTTACTAGATACATGTCTCTGTCCAGATGCAGGACCCTGCCTYTTACAGTAAGTTGAGGATGATACTGTTAGCTTTATATCTTGATCTTGAAGAGCAATATCTGTTCTATTCCATTCCTGGTGTTCCCAATTTACAAAGATTAAGCTGAATTAATTTGCCAATTTTGTTCTGTGAGGTAGAATTATAGAAGTTTCCCTGAGATTAAACTAAACCATATATTCAGGTTTCTGAATGGACTGTACTGTAAGTCTAATGCATTCTAATGTCATCACCTCCTGCACCTTCCTAATCATATTTCCCTACCACCTTCAAAATTATCTCTAAATGGCAATCAAATGAGTAGGCCAAATGCCCAGTACCATCAAAATATGCTGCCCTGCAGAAATGCTAGTTATATGAAATCAGTATCTGGAAGACTACAAAAGAAACATTATCCATCATTGGTAGAAGCAAAATATAACTAATAAAATGCACCTGACATCTCTAGCACCTAAAAGAATACTATAACTAAGCAACACAGATCACCATTGGTAATAGCTCCCACAAGAATCAATACCCAAAAAAGGTCATCTTCAAAATACATTGTATTCAACACCACTTCAAAATAAGTTTAGTGAGTTCCACAGTCTACAGGAAGGGTCCTTGGAATTCCTAGGATTCCCTGATGAAATAGGAAAGTAAGTAGTATAACCTGAAAAGTTACAGTCTGGGTAGCATCCCTAAATATAGTTTCCTGAATCCTACTCCCCACCAAAAAAAGCTATTCAAGCTTCTGCGTATTTAATTATATTATCCATAAGATTCAACAGACACATCAGAAAAATGCTTGTTTCTGAAAAAAAGTGCCATTATACTGAACACTAATCCATTTTGAATATAGTATGAGTACAAAAAGTGATGTAATAAGTGACTGAAACTCACAAAAGCTATTTGCAAAGAAAGCAAAGATGTGCACACCAACTCCTTATATTTCAGGCAACTTTCTTCACAGAAAAGACACTGCTGATTTTAAAGTAATGGCTTGACTACGAATGTTACTAATTTATGAGGCTCAATGTCACACACCAGGTTTGGAAAGTTCCTTTTCCCATAAAAAACATATACAAGAATACAGGCACATCCTATTTGATACATATCTTGGGTACCAAATACAAAGCCTACAACACAGAAATAGTATATTTATAAATATAAATTTTACATTAAAATGAAATCTCCATTAAAAAGAAAATCAATGTGAAATCTAATTAGTTTTAATAAAGAAATAGTGACAAAAAGATATATATGCAATGATTTCTTCTGAATTTAAGTATTGCCTTTTTGTTCATTTAACTGTTCCTCTCTTAGTTGCTCCTTGGCATAAAACACAAACAGCAAAGTTTATTGAAGGCAACATGGCTGCATGTAACTTGTTACTGTGTTTTCAGTTACTTAATCTCTAAATAACTTGCCTTTCAGTTGTTTGTAGCAACATCAGACAAGTAGATATTCTTCAGCAGTGCTGGTCAGGGTTATAGCTACATACAAAATATCATAAAGCCAGCATAATTCGAACTTTTGTTTTGTAGCATAATCTCAATATTTTTTTAAAATCCCAGCATACTGGCTATTATTTGGGGAATCGAACTGTGCACGTGAAAGACTTTCAATAATAATGTTAAGCCTCATATTTTTGTAACTAAAACATAAGAAAAAATAGGTGGTAGTGACACTTAGGAACAAAAATTAAATGAAGTACTTCATAAAGTGAATAACTGTCCTTTTTTGTTGAGATATTTCAGCAGTCAGTATACTATAGATGTTCAAAATCGGTAATGGTCTTCATATATGATCCGAACATCACATGTAAGATAAGATCATTCTCTAGACAGTTATTTCACTTATGCCAGAAGATGATAATTTCATTATAAAGCAAGCTATGATTCTTGGATTTTTTCCAAGACTTTAAAAGCAAGAACAAAGGGCAGAAAATGTACATCTACAGAACCCATTAAACAAAATTCTTACTTAAAAGTTCTCATGTACACATAGATCATATTAACACCAAACAGGAACACTGGAAAATACAGAGTCCAATCTCTCTCTCCAAGTTCAGAGTACAAACCACACTAACCAGCCGTCACGAGTTTAACTGAAAATGAAAACCCAGAGGTTACAAAGAGCTGCCTATTAACTGCGAAGCCCACACTGAGCAAGTAGCAGTTTCCCAGGAGCGCACCAGCAGGTCTGCGGTGTCTCTGGAGCCTCCTTAGCGTGAGCGTCCTCCTAGGAGACACCCAGAACCAGGGAAAGCCTCCCCTCGCCTCCGGCCTCTTTTGTTGTCAGGTCCAAACAACAATAAAGCACATGCTCTGCTTTGTCATCTCTCCTTCTCTGAACAAGAAAGCTGCTCCAGACACGCCGGTAAATGCTTTTCTCCAGCTCACTGAATGCAGGTGCCTTGCAAATCTGAGCCCTTTCTGCTTTCTCTGCTCAGCCGCCGCTAGAGCCACAATAGACCGCGATCAGCAAGACGCGTCCAAAAATAAAATTAATCTAATCCAGTTTCTGCGTGAACCTCATATCACCTTTTCAGCAGCAACTCACAATATACGTCTCAATACGAAACTACATATAATCAGAAGTACTGCGTCTGTGCGCCAAGAGATATATTCCCCTGCCAGATATTTAATTTAGCGCTTTAATTTACAAACCACGGGATGACGGCGACACAGAGGGGAGGGCAGCGGGTTTCCAAAAAGCCCTACCGAGTGCCACACGCCCCCAGGTGAGCCCCCTGGAAACAACACCACAAAGGCAGGCACCACCGCGCACCTCCCCAGTCACCTTCACTCCCTGCGCAGCACCGCCGAGGGGCTCTCCGCTGCCCAGAAAGACCTAGAAAACAGCGCTCCCGCTCCTTCCCCCCGCAAGCTTCCCCCGCAGCCCGCTCGCCCGGGAGGGCGCGGGGGCAGCCGGCAGGTGCCGCGCCGGCAGGGAAGGGGGGCGCCGCTGCCCCGCTAACGGCCGTGCCGAAAAGCGCCGCGGGGCTCCGCGGGGCTCCGCGGCCGCGCGGGCTGCCTCCTGCCTCACGCGGCGCGCGAGCGCCTAACGGCCGCCCGCTAACGGCCGCCCGGCAGCGCGGGCACCCACCCGTCCGGCGCCGGCGGACGCGGCTCCGCGCAACTTACCTTGGGTTTATAGAGCCACTTTCTGAACCTGTTCATCATCACCGCGGCCGCTGCCCGCCGCTGCCTCCCTCTCGGAGCCTGCCGCCCGCCGGCCGCTGCCACAGGGGGCTGGCGGCTGCTCGCCCGCGCCGCAGGCTGCGCGGGGCACCGGGGCGAGCCCTGCCTCTCGCCGGGCTACTTGCCGAGGTTGCCAAACGCCGCTGCTCCGCCCCACGGCTGCGAGGCAAGGGGAGAGGCTGCCGCCCGCTGCGGAGCGCGGGCGCCGCGGGGTCCGCGCTCCCCTCAGCCCAGGCACCGGCCGCCGGCACCAGCGGCGCCTCTCCTCATTGACAGCCCCCAAAACATTGCGCTGCCGCCCGCTCCCGGCAGCAGCTCCCCCGCCCGGCGCATGCGCACGGGCAGACCCACTCTCTCCCTCCGCGTCGGCTCCCGGGCCCGCGACCAATCGGAGCGCGACCCGGGGCGGCCCCCCGGCGGCCTCAGCCCTCCCACTCAGCTGCTCATTTGCGTAACGGGAGAAGGGGGCGGAGAGACTACATGCCCCAGCATGCCACGCCCCGGGCCGGAGGGGCTGTGGAACGCACCGTGGCCCGGTGCATGCTGGGACTTGTAGTCTTATCCCAGAGCAATGCTGCGCGTGTCTGGGTCGCGATAGAACGCCTCTAATTGGGGCAGTCAACTCCATTCAAGTGCTCGGGAACCGGCTGCTTAGTTTCTAGTCCCTCGTGGACACAAAAATAGAGGCGGGGGGAACAGTTGCTCGGCAACGGCGGCAAACAATCGCCGCCATCTTTTTTCCCCGCCGGGTAGTTCTTTCCCCCCGCTCGCGCCTTTCTGCGTCACGAGAACGCGCGCGTGGGAGAACTACAGCTCCCAGCAGCCCGCGCGCCCCAGCACCGCTGCGAGGCCGGGCGGGGGCTGCGCGGCCGGGGGCTGCCGCAGCGGGGAGAGAGAGCGGCGCCGGGCTCCG
>NW_020448530.1:4194655-4258025 GCF_003343035.1 Apteryx rowi
TTCGAGGCGCTTTCCGCTCCCTCGGGAGGAGGAGGAGGTGGTTTAAATAAGTGGCAAGTGGTCGTACGGGTGTGTGGCGTTTTAAGCGTTACAGCGAAGAGCAGGCGGATGTGCTCTGACACGAACGCGTGGCCGCAAACGGGCACCGTTGAAAGCAAAAATGGGTAAAACGCTGCGTGCCACGGAGATAGCGCCAGGAGCCGGGGCAGGCTTGTGTCTACTTTAGCCGTCTATCGTATGTCCCTACATGGAGTAGGAAAGATGAACAGTATGAATTACAGGTATATATTACACTGTACCCAGGAATGCTGGGCTTTATTCCCAGAGTTTTTAACTGTCGTGATTTTGATCAAGTAGCAAGCCACCCTTGGTTCTCCTGTGATTTAACTATCCGGTAGATAAGTGTAATAAAACTTACTTGCAGAGCATATTGGAGAATGAATATTCAAGGAGAATGAATATTCAATTGGAAAGTTCAGAAGGTATGAGATAAAAAATACTGTGTCAAGTAAAACACTTGTAGTAAGCGTACAAAATATTAAAATAGATTGAGACTAAAAATGAACATAAGATCCCATCTATAGCTGTTCAGTCTACATGTGTTTTCCATCGGATGCTGTGCTACCTTAACGGAGGAATCTGCTGCAAAGAGGACCTGTGCCCAGAACTGTTCTCTSTTATGCTCAGATGACAGTCAGTGATGTGGAAAATTCCAGCGTAAACGGGCATGGCAGGGTGTAGCCAGGCATGGCAGGGTGTAACCATTGGCACAATTGTGTCCCCTGTGCAGTGGTTCTTTTTCTAGCATGCAGCTGAGGAAAACACCTTTTCCATTTTGAGCAGTAACTGCTTGATCTGACTGAATTTTGCATGAAGGCTTAGTTCAGCCCTGTTTTTAGAAGGACTGCATTCGTCAGAGGAAGCGCAGTCACAGTCTTTCTAGGCTCAAAGCACAGGAATGAATCTGAAATCCGAAGGAATATCTCAGGTCGTTGAAACCAATCCCTACAGTTGTGGAAAATCTTATTGTATATAATTGCTTTCAAAAAAATCTTCAAACTCCAATGTAAAACAAAACTAGGTCAGTTCCTGAAATTCTACATCAGATAATGGAAGTAGATTTATACCAATTTTATACAGAGTATAAATTTATAGCATTTTTATACATAGTAATTAGAAAGTATATTTTCCTAAATGACTGTATGCAAACAAGGGTGCATTCCATAACACAGTGGATTTTATTCCTAATGTATATATTTTAAAACATTGATGAAAATAATGACAGTTGTTTAAAAACAGTCGTAAGCAAAGTTCTTTCTACTAAGAACCCCTGTATGTCCAGGGTCCTTAAGGTGTTACTGTATGTCTTAGTTTTCATATTTCAGTTTTTGGTTCTCATGATTATTATTTTTGGACAGTGAATATCAGAATGTACAGACCACAAGAACTCAAACTACTATGCCAGTAGAAAAATTGTCTTTCACTGTGAGGGAGGTTGGAGCCTGAATTATGATTCAGTCTGAATGAGTACAAAGGTATTTCTCTCTCCCTTATCCAAAATTCCTTGTGAGCATAAGCACCTTGGCAGATACAGAGAAACAGATCACGTTCCACGGAGAAGTGGAGAAATGGTTGTTCCCCTTTTCTTCTTCCTGAAGCAGAACACTTTATAATACTGGCTATGTGACAAAGAGACAATGTAGTGCCTCTTCTTTTTGGCCATCCTGTGTCATGATCCAGCCCTGTTTTTCTGGGCACTTTTGTTAATTGGACATTGCATCTTGATCATATCTGCTAACTGAATGTCTATATTGAACATAAACACAGACATAAACCTTTTTTCTTCCAGCAATTTGAGGTTGTTAATTAAAACTAATGCTGTTTAGGCAATTATAATAGAGTATGATAGTGCTGAAAGGCAGGGTACAAAAACACTGTATCAGGAAATGTTACAACATCCTTTTACAGCAAGAAATGATTTATCTTTAGCACAGTAATGAATCATCTTGATCAAGCATTCTTTTCTAACAGTACAGTGTGATACTGTGTAAAATGCAAGGACAATTTTTTTAATACAATTTTAATTTTCACCACATAAATTTACTTTTGTGCTCATTTTTTTTGGCCGCTAAACCAGTGTAATGGCTTTCACCCTGATCATTGCTATCATTTGTCTCTATACACAACAGCACGTGCACGTGTATAAACAAATGAAATATGGTTCTTGTCATGCAGACATTAAAATCTAGGTAGCCAGTTTTGCAAACTCTCACTCATATGAGTAAGGTATTATCTGAAACAGATATTATCCGGTAAGTGTCATTTCACAAACAGGGCATCAAGCGTAAGAAGTCACCTGAACTGCTGTGCCTTCAAAAACCCCGACAGTGGGCTAGACTACTGACTGTTGTCATCACTGCCCATCCTGCTGCAGACCAACACTGTCTCACTGATTCTTTATATTTCCCATCTCCCTGTTGGTATTCTTGTTTTGGAAATACAGGCTGTTAATAACAACATGTAATGAGATTTACAACTGACATTCTACAGTCAATTGCATCTCACTGGGAAGATCAATGTATTAAATAGGGCCTGTGTAGCACACTGGCTAAAATTAATGCTTTTCTCAAACATGATCTTTAATTATATTTCATCAAGTAACCCAATACAGAAACCATTTAAGTGTCACCCTAATGATCTTTTGAGACATTTCCAGAATAAGAAAAATGTAATTATTTGTCATGTATTTTATTGATGTTTTTACTGTTTTCTCATTCCTCCTGTTAGCTCTTCTATTTGAGTAATTGTGATTTGGAAAGCTTGACCTAAATGTTCTCTTCTGTGTTACTGCAGTATATGCTTCTTTGTGAGCCTATCAACATACATTATGCCACAATTGAAGGAGGCATGAAAAATTAATGATTTACTATATTTATAGGATTCTCCATGGTGAAGATGGTCAGCCATGGAAAACATATTGCAATAATAGTTGAACAGCTTAACAAATTTAACCCTGAAAATCAGAGCATGGAGGATTTCTTGAATGAATCAGCTAAAGTGTTGCAGGTATATTAAGTTTCAGTTTATCTTATATAGCTTATGAAGTCTTAGTAGGTGATTTTAGATATAAAGATATCTGTTTTCTGATGTGCTATTGTAACTTTCACAGATTTTTCTTACAGCAACCACACTTTTCATCCCCAAGTAAAGCCCAAATTTCTTAAGGTTATGACCAGAAAGCAAGGAAGCAAGGATCAGAGGGGCTGAATAACTGCTTGGTAGCAACAAAAGACAGAGAATGCAGCAACCTCCTAAAATGGATCTGACAATGATAGGGAAAGTTCCTCTTCCACTTCTGACTAAGCTATTTTGAAGTTTCCTGTCTTTTCCTCCCAAATGGAAGTTTCTGCCAGTTTGACCCATTCACACATGCATGCATATATACAGTTGATATGAATATTAAATTAACTGTTGGTACATCCACAGTCTAAGTAAGGTAGAACTTTGAAGGATGAAGAAGTAAGTTTTTCACTGGCCATTTTACTGCAGTTTCAGCCCACCACATCTAGTTAAACCAAAATCAGGCTTCATTTGCTTGAATATCCCAGGCTGAAAATTGTGGCAGTTCAGAAGGTGATTTACAAGATCAGACATTCTTACTTTGGGGACATGAGTGACCATCAGGACAGTTGGACAGAGGGCAAATGACAGAAGATCAGCCACCTGAGTTTAATCTAATACTGCAAGTAACCAGGCCAAGATATGGCAGTATGTAGCTATACTGGCTATGCCAGTTCCCATCCTTTTCTGACCATGTTCTGTCACCCATTCCCATCTCTTTGTCCTCATTGCCACCCTCAGTTGTGCTGATGCAGTTGTTTATGGGATCCCAGTGGTCTCAATCAGCTTTATAAAAATCACTAAGACAAGACAATAATATTGTTTAGGCTGCTATTGCCTGTGCATTATCAAACAACATTGTCGGAGTCCTGATTCCATGCTGCTATGTAGCTCAAGTACTCATTTCCACTTCTGACAATAAGGTCTAAATCGCTACCATTCCAAATAGATAGTTTTTTTATGCTGATTTTGCATAAACATAAATGACTACAAGAATATAAAACTATAGAGGTCTGATGTAAAGATCACAAGCGGGTCCATATGCTTTTCTTTGGTGTTTGCTTTCTTATACAGCTTCTGCTCAGGCCACTGTTTTTTGTCACTGCCCTCCTGCTTTGTAGTAATGGCATAACTCTTGCTGAATTGCATTAGGAAACTGATTCAGTTTCAAAATAATCATATTTTTGCTGGGTGGAGAGTGGGGAAATTCAACTACCACTTCTGCTAAAATAAATATTTGTAAAAATTAATATTCAGGTCATTGTTCTTCTCAGCTCAGGAAAGGTGATATAAAGACAAAAGAAGCACTAACTGCATTAGAGAAACATGAATCTTAAGCTTCTTAATAAACCCTTTCAAAAGGGGAAGAACAGAGAGGATATCTGATGCCAAAGATAAGGCAAAAATCATTCTCTGGGATTGTCTAAATCTATTTCACCTCCCTTACTACATCGTATTTTGACTGTCAGTTTATCCAAGGAAATAAAAAGTAAGATCTATTTTTATACAAAATCCAGCTTCCTTGCATGTGTCAGTATAAAATGGATGATAAAATCCTGCTGCTSTTTTGTCACCTGTCACCAATATCATTTTATCACAGAACTCTTAGAAAACATCTTTTAAACACTTTGTTGTCCAAATGTGTATTGTGCAAACTTTTACAAGTGATCTAATGGCCTAATTTAAATTTACTTTTCTTATTTGGAAAAGTACTGATTCCTGACTTCTACTGGTCACTCTTGGCATTCTTGGTACCCAGATCCACTCTTGACTGTTCCAGAGTTGGCCACTTACCAATTAGCCAGTATTAACTGAGTCACTCAGAAGCTTCCTCTCCCTCCAGTTAGGATCCTGATTAACTCCATCACTTTTAATCACAGACTTGATTCAAGCCTCTGTGTCTCATGCTGGCAGCATGACAAAGAGCAAACCTAACACTTTATACTACTGACCAGACAACTATCAGGAGGGTCAAATTCCAGCAGCACAAATCTGAATAGTTCCAAGCCACCGCTCTCATTATAGTTAGTCAGTTAGTTACTTACTTACTTATGTATGCAGTATATCAGACTTTTTTTTCCCTACAAGTTACTATCTTCTATTCTACTAGACTTTTCTAATTGGTTACTTAGTTTTCCATACACTGTCAGTGCAGTCAGGTTTCAGTCAGTATCGACATTGTATGTTTCATACATGTTATGTCTCTGTAAATGTTGTATTTGGACATTTCCTAGTCCGTATGTCATTCTAATATGATACCTAAGGTGGTTTGTTTAGTCCGCTGATAACCYGTTGACAGTCTGCAGAAAATATGTTTGTTAGGCTCTTACCCACTGTTTGTGGTTGTTTCAAGTGAAACCAACAAATTTGAGAGAGATTATTTCTCTTGAAATAATAAAACAGTGTGCACAGGTAATTCCAAAATATGTTCATGGAATCCAGCCCTTTGACAGTGTCTCTGCCAGGCTGCAGTATTTTTACCTGTATTGCCAGGTCCTAGAGGTGAGTGCCTCTGACAGTCGCACACTGTTACTTGAACTGCAAGGAACATCAGAGGACATTTTGCAGACCAAAACCCATTCACTGCAAGGAGCAGGTAGCAAAGGACATTTTGCAGACCAAAACCTATTCACAGTTACAGTGAAAGAGGTTTTCAAGAGCAGTACAGATGCTTGTAGGAGCTGATCTCAAATAAACAAATGTCTTTGTTTGGAAATCTAATAAATGAACAGTGGAGATGGGCATTCTTGGCTGATCAAAAATAGGAGATGACGTCTGTAAAGAATAAGAGATAATAGGTAGAATGGAACTAAGCTCTGAAGCATCTTGACAGCAAAGACAAGTAGTATTTGGTTTATGTTCTAGAATCAACTGTGAGATGTTAGGTGGAGTAACGGGTCAAAACAACAGACATGGAGAACAGCCTTAACAATAGCATTCTGGATGGTTATGAACAGAGAAAGACTGGACTTTTTAAATCTAATAAAAATATTTTTGTCATACTAAAACAGAAAATGTTGAGAAATTAGCTTAGATTTTTATCTATGAAGGATAGGAAAATACCCTTTTAAAGCTACTGTTCAAAAAGAATGCACAAGATGCACACATAGACTGCTTGTGACATCCTGAAGAGTAGTCTAYGTGAAAAATGGCCTCTTAAGTTTTGGGCCCGACTAACAGGCAGGATGGCAATAGTCCCAAATATTAAGAAGTAGCAAGGCAATGCTGAAGTTTTGTTTTAACATTGTTGAAATTAAGCTAACAATCAACAACAATGAGGAAATGTCACAGCGAGAGGCCATGATTTTAGATTCTAGTTTAAGATTCTTATTTGTGTACTTGACAAACGTGAATATGTTATGAAAAGAAGTTGGATTTAGTCTTAAGGGAGTGACTTTGGAAAGCACAGTCTGCCTTGATCAAAGTATCTCTGTCAGCCATCCATCAGGGGCGTAAGACCAGCTTGTAGGAATCCTTGCGAATTAAAGCAGTAAAAATGGGCTGTCAGATGAGTCACAGGAAAAGCAGCGAAAGTGGGCAAGCAAATATATGCTAAAATGAAGGACTTTACAATATATATATATATGAAAAAAGAATGAGGCATAAAATGCAAAGGGCCACAGTAGTATGGTGAAAATGTACCAGCCACTGTGAATAACATGCTTTGCAAATTATAGGAAAAACTAACTTGTAGATTTCCGTATTAGATCTTTTATTGATCTGTGAAATAGATCCTTGTTGAATATTCTGCTCAAACAGGCAACACAAAATTTGTGTTGGCTTCACTGTGCTGCTGTGAAGATAATGCAGTCTAGAGGTTTGGGTAAGAACTCTACAGCAAGATTTTCTTCATAATCTCTAGATGTTCTAATTTTGTTTACATATAAATTTAGATAGATAATTAAAACCCCAAATGTGTGATTGTGTTAAAAATAGTATATTGTCATCTTTCAAAAAGATTGTATAGAAAACATTAAAAGAACATTTTGAAGTTTTGACAGTTCACAGTGGCTGGGACATGACCACTCTATAGAGGCCTGGAATACTCTGCTAGCCAATTACTGGGCAGCTGAAAGAGAAAGYTGTGTTCTGGTCTAAGCTCTGTCATCTGTCTATTCCTGTCTTTTCTCTTACTCACCCTAACACTTCTTATTTATCCAAGTCTCTTATCTAACCTGTCCCCATTCCAGTGCCATTGTCACTGTCCAGCAAATCCTCTTCACCTCTTCAGATTCATTCTGCTCATCTCAAAGTTCTTGCACATGCAGTCCCAGTCTCTACAATGCCTAAATTGAATCAGAAATCTGTCTCTCCAAATGAAGCCCATAAGAGGCAGCTGCCACAGAGAACAGAGTTGAGCCAGGCTGTCCTCAATCAGTTTGCGCTCCCAGATTCTGACCCCCATGGCTTGTCCCAGTCTCATGCTGTATTTCAGTGAAAGCTCTGCTTGCCCTGGGCTGGGCATGGTTTGGGCACGTAAAATCTTCAAGGGAGATCTGCTAAAATCTAAAACACAAATCAGCTGCAAATTGAGATTTTTCACTCAGCAAAATGCACATGGATTTTCAAAGAATATCAAAAGGCCAAATGTGTATGGCACTGCTTGATCCCTGTGTGCCACTTTGAAAATACACCGCTAGCTGTTTTCCTGCATGTGATTTGCAACCACTTACTACTTCCAAAGAGGTAGTAAAAAATCTGAAAATTTGACAGCTTTCTATCAGATATCAGTTCTTTGACTCAGACCATCTAAGCTACTCCCATCTTGTTCCACTTGCATGCAACAGTAGGGTATCCATTAACTTCAACAGGAACAAGAGCAACCTCTTGGTTATTATTGCTTTTGTTTCTTAAAGCATCTTCGTAATTTTATTTAAATATCAGTATTCACATCTGACTATATTCTCTCATTTTAGGAAGTCTTGTTTCAAGCTTTAAGAGAGAAATCTATTTGGAAAACATTTTGGTCTACTTCTAAGTATATTTCGGAGTGACTTCCCAAAGTCAGCAGCATTRCTGTGTGCATATTTTGGTGTAAATGAGATAAGTAGTTGGCCATCTTTATTTATAGAGAAATGATGGCATTAGATACTGCTATCAAGAGTTACATTTTTCTTAGCTATATGTGGGATTTAGCCTCACATATTCCATTTAGGGTAATGGCAGTTGCTCAGCTGAACCCTGTGTGCTGCTTTGAAAAAACACCTGTTTTTCCCTGCATTTTTGTAATTGAAGTAGATCAAGCAGATAACATATCCAATAATTTGGGGGGTACATATTTCTTTTTCATTTATTGCAGTTTGCACCCACTTACTATTTCAGGATACAAACAGGGTGCAAAGGAATAGAAACTGAATTTCAAAGAGTGGAGGTAAAACATTACTTTGATAGTAGCTCAGGTCTTTCTGAACCACTGTTTGTATAGGGATAGAATCTTCTTTCGGTGTGATGGAAAAGTACAAATAAATTGCCCAAGTGCCAAGTAGTTAACAGTGTTTAGCGATCTATAATTAGCTCAAGGCTGGATCTGTCACCTTTCAAGTGACACAAGCCCCAAAACACCATTCTTTCTGGAGTGATTAGGGAATGAGCAACTTTCTACGTAGGCTTCTTCCAGGAAAACCTCGATTCTGTATTAAAAGTGGCAGAAGAGCTTGGGCATGTAACAGCTCTTGGAATTGAAAACTTGACRTTCCATGCACCACAGCTCCTGATTCACAGGACTTCCCCTTCCTGCTCCTTTACCTGTAAGAATTAATGTAGCTTTAAAACTGGTAGTAATCCTCTCTCCCCAAGATCCACAGATGGGAGAACAAACAGTTCCTAGTTTGGATTTGTTTTTAAGGCAAAAGCAATTTTACTGGCGTGATTGAAAGGGCAAATAGAATGTCTTGATTGCTTGAGGGTATTCCCTTTGCTCTACTATCCTTGACGCTGCAAGGAGACACAGGGCACACATTTGGTTTTTGTGAGGGGACCCCTCATTTCAGAAGATAACATGAAGGTCTTCTAAAAAATCTGTTGTTCAGCTAAATATTCAGTTTCAACTGCAATAGAAAGCTAGACTCAGCACTTAGGCACTGGGGTCGACCCCTCCTACCATCTTTGCTCATTCCTTGTTTAGACATTCTGACCATGATTCAGCAAAATACTCAAAAACACACTTAAGCACTTGGTTGATTTATTATTACAATACATGGCGCTTTTCAAGTGCCATATACAACACTTCAGAAGTAATCTTCATTTTACAGATCAGGAAAGCAAGGCGCCAAGAGAGAACATAATCTCTACAAGGCCACTCGGCAAGCCGGAGAGAGAAGTGTTCCAGTCTCAGTTCCTATCCTCCAGTTCCTAGTTCACGCTTCTATATACAAGTGCAGTTCAGGAAACTCACTGATTATTTGCCTCCTGTTTTCAGAGAAATGCAAATGAAATATGGCAAATTTTTTTCATTTCTTGAATAGCAGTAGATAAATCAACGTGGCATCCTCTAATTGGAATGTTATGATCACAATTAGTCCTGAGATGATTCATTGTTAACCTCCGTATATTTCATTTGTGCAACATGGGAATATTATGTCATAAAAAGAAATTCTATCCATTGTTCCCAATGAATGATTGGACTTGATCTTCTTCCAGGAAGGAAACTATATTTGGCTTGTAATTCAGTTATTTACAATCTTCATGTTTATTGCATTTTAAAGTATAACATTTATAACATAACATTGGACTTGTTTTTCACTGGAATGTTTTTAATAGGAACATAGGTTCATTAGTAATATGATATGCAGTTCCTAGTCTCAACAAGCAAGCCTTCACCTTTGATCTTGAAAAATCATATTATGCCCCTCAAAGCTCATAAAACCAAGTAAGTGCAAACAAATGCCTTTGTTTAGATGTTCTGACCTCATTTATGTTAAAACAGAATTCAGTCTGAATTATCCTGAATAACACATTAAGTTAAAATAACTCTTTAAATCTGTCATGGTTCTTTAAATTACTGGTACTCACATTCAAATCTGCATCTCTATTTCTGTTTTCCCCCTCTGAAGGCCAACACTGTTTCTCTTTGTTTATCTTCCTAAATGCATTTTAATACTCCTCTCATCTAATTGATGCTCTGCTGAGAGCATTTTTCCTCTTGTGTACTAAACCCCCCTCTTAATGTTAAGTATTCTTCAATTAAATCTATCAAAAATGATCCATATCCAGAGTGGTCCTTCATCCAGTGTATTGTACATAGGGATATCATTTCGTCAAAGCAGAGAAATATAGAAATGGACTGTGTCTCTTCATTTTGAAAAAAGATAAAATTTTGTGCCTAACTGAAGTAGCACAGACATTTTTTCTTCCTTGTGACTGTTAGAATCATGCTTTTGCTGTGACAACAAGAGACAGATTTTAATACAGAAGTCCACATGCAATATTTGTGCCTTTCTATGCAAATACCTCTCTCCATTTTCAGTGGAATTACTTGCTTGAATTAGAGATGCAGGATGAGACCCATCACATTGACCTTTATAAATCCAATCTACTAAAAAGCCTACTTCTGTAAAATCAGAACTGCCATCACAAATTCACTGTTTTACTCCTTTCTCTCTTTCATATTGATAGCAAGGTGAACCTGCTTATGAGCTTTCCATTTTACAAGCACGTGGTGTAAATTGGCATAACTCTTCATAGTTCTCATTTATATTGGCTCAGCTGTATGTATGTCTCACATATGCCCACTCAACTATGAGTAAAATCTCCAAATGTCAAAAGTCAGAGATTTAGTTTTAAATATGAAAATCATGTAATGGAAGATTCTTTTGATATCTGTGGTAAAAAATTCGTACTAAATAATACAAATCTAATTTGTATTATTGGTTACTGATATAAATGCAGATTATGATCTTTCTAAGGAAAGGATTAAATCTGATGGTTCTGCAGTGTCCAGCTCATGTGATTTAATATTAAGTACAAAGGAAAATAGCCTTAACATACCTTTTGAAGACAGTTAGCGTTATCACATGAAGATGAAAATACCTGCTTGTGACTGTCAAATAGAATGTAAACAGTAGAAGCAGTACATTCTCCTATTTATATCCTAAGATCCCAGTATTTTTTCTCCATTGAAATTACTGAAAGCATTTTCACAGGCTTCAGGGGAAACAGGACTGGGTTCTGGTGACTGATGCAAAAYCCAGTGAAGTCAATAGGATTTTTTTCTTTAATTTCAACAGGCTTTTGATTAGACCCTTGGAGAGGACTAGCACTGAAATCTGAAGCTATAAATTAATCAGACCACATCTGCAAAATGAGTGTATTCTGCCTAGTAGTAGTCAAGTTTGGTATATACTATTGCTCAGTGCTCTCAGGAGGTGAAAACTATTTTATCTTTTCATCAAATATTATCTTATTTCTTAAATGTTTTTTTCACCTTAAACTAAATCCTTATCCTGAAGATTTTCAAACAAGGCATAGCTGTTGTTCATTTTCTTCCTTCCCTCCAGAAACCAGAGCTTTTCTTACTCTCTTCACCCAACCTTTCCTGACCTTCATGACTCTTAAACTGGTCTCTGTCAGCATCTTTATTACCGTGCACCCACAGTGGTCAAACTTGCTTTTTGCAAGTTCCCCTTTATTTCATGCTACCTGCTGCATTTACACATATTGAAAGTTGTTTGTATACAGAAGTCCTATGCTCAAACTTTCCTGCACAATCTCTTGTCTCCTGGGAGAAACATGGCAGGTTCCCAGCCACAACTAAGAAAATGCCCATGGAAGCAGGCTAAGGGAATTAGGGATTCCTCAGAAGGGGAAGGCAATGCCAGAGAGCACATATTCAGACAGGAGTCAGTCAATCATCTCATGCATCTTTTTCACAAACCAGGTCATTCTTTTACAACTTAAACACTTGGGTATCAAGAGAAGCTGAAATTCAAGGCCATAAAGAGAACACTTTCAGATATTTTTATGTGAATGACATTGTGAACACATATAATATTGTACTTATATCCAGTGCAGACACTGCTCAACACTGTAATATATAGGCTTCCCAACATTAAAAATATAGGACCATCCAGTATTCATCTACCATAAAGTCACTATGCTTTACACAACAAAACAGGAATTAGTAAGCTATGACATTAGTGATAGAGATTGTTTCGTGGGCATAGAGTAAACATATTGTCCATTAAGATTTATTACACCTTCTGATAAATTTAAATATGCAGTGCAACAGAAGATCATACCTACATGTTATTTTCAGCTGTAAATTATCTAGCCCTTCTCATGCTGAAGGACTCTCACAAAATACTTGCAAGCATAACCAGCTGCTAGTTGTTTCAGAGAAATACATGAGGTGAAATGTAATTCAGAAAGTAAGAACATGGTCTGATAGACAAAACAAAGACTCAGGAAGTAGCATTTATGAATTCTTTTCTTTTTGCCACCAATGACTTAGTTTGTCATCTGGGGCAAATCTCGTCTGCACTGTACTGTAGTTCCTGCATAGGCAAAATAATATTACCCAAATGAATCTCCTTAACCTTAATTAATGTTTGTAAAGTGTTTTGAGAAATTTATACAAAAGGTTCTATAAATGTACAGTCTGTTAGCATATTGTGCTATGTTCCTGGGTCATTTAACCTACTTCTGAAATATATCCTACTGACATAAAATACAACATAGAGGCACATAGAAGGAATGCATTTAGAAATTAGTACTGGAAGTCAAACCTTCCAGACATGCTACTTTCCCAAAGGAGTCATGATTTCAGATATATGGATAAAAAAYGGATATATGGATATATAGATGAAATTTGCCCAGGACACAAGGGACAACCTAAGAATACCAGCAGAATAAAAGACCAGAGATATTTAATGATGAGTTCCCTGAGCTTGTACAAAAGATAGCATTTTCTATAGCACAGAGTATCCTACAACTGTTTTAAAGCATTGGCTCCATTTTTGATTCACTAGATCAGCACAGCTTAACCAACAACTGGCTTACCCTTGAATTTTCTTATCCAGGTACTGATCCTGCCCAGTCTTGTTCAGTTTTTTGTGAATTCTGATGAGATCACATCCTCAAATGACATAGCTGCAGGCTACTTAACTATCCTCAGTTTTTAGATGTAGAAACAGAACACTTTTAGTATCCTTTGCAGATTCAATTGATAATGTTTTATGACAAGGGGAGAGGACTTTTTTGGCATGTGGCCCTCAGAATTACCAATCAGTATTAATATTCTGGAGCACAGCTGTCCCCAAGCTGCTGCTCTTGTCAACTTGTTGCTTAGCTCAAGGCTATGTAATGATTATGTACTTTTTTGCCAATTGCTATGGCAAGAATAAGCATGTTATTTCTGTGTTTGTCCTACAACTATCTTCTGATTGACTTGTTAACTCAGAACAGTTAAAGAAATTGAATAAATATAAATATGCAATTGTACTTTTATACTGTATTCTAAACTGTATAGGAGATATGATTTGGGCTTTGCTGTCTTCCTGTTGTCGCCTGGTTGTCTGCTTTTGTTCCTCTCTCAAAAGTACATTTGAAAAGCACTGGTTTGTTGTAGTACATTATACACCTGAAATATATCAAAGTATTCAGAAGGTAAATGCAATGATTCTAATCAAATGAAGATTTTGATTTTCTAGATTTCTAGCAAAAATAGTTATGAGAGTATTTGTTTGGCTGGTTTCCAACCAGTTCGTCCAGTTTCACTACGGATTTTCTGTTTATCATCAGAGCTACTGCTACTGTTCAGGAGCAGCAGCATTTGTTCAAGGGGACGATTGTTTTGCATTCCAAACTGTTAGAATCCTATTTTATTGAAACTAGCTGGTTTTCTCTCATTTTGCCCTTCAGATGCTTGGGTTTGCCTTTGCCTTGTGTGATGAATTCTCAGATATACTCTTATCAAATATGGGATTTATATTTGAATATTTAGTGGGGGGTTAGATTTCTGGATTTTCTGTGCCAGGCTTATGAACAAACTTCCATAAATCTTCATCCAGAAAAGGCATATTTGGAACTGAGGGCGAACCTCACAGGAATTCTCAGTGCTTAGCAAGATGGAGTCTATACTCCCTATCAAATTCATTTTTTTGTATATTTTCAGATGTGTTCAGTCTCTTTCCTCTGCTCTTCCATTTGTGTCCTTCCTCAGCCTGAGCCCTTCTGTAGCTCCTCTTTTTCCCTGCCTTCTTTTTCACTCTTTTCTCTGAGCTCGTTCTTTGTCATATCACTGTTGTTGGCTTCATTTTTGGAAATGCATTCCTTTTATCTTCCTGCCATCTCAGCCACAACCTATTGGGTCTCCTTCATCTAGGGCCCTGATTAAGAAAGCAGAGGAGATCCTGCTTATTCTCACTCAATCTCCAGCTGCCCAACAAACTTTGTAAAGCTTCAGTGTCTTCATGTAATGAATAGTTTGGTTATACTCTGTTCCTTCTCACCCAACATATCTGGGTCGCAGAATATATTCAGAGTCCTATCTATCTGATCACTTCAATTGTAGAAATAAAGTTTTTCTGTCATTTTAACTACTATTAGCCTTAAGCAATCTAAAAGCCACAGACTGAGCTTGATTCTATTTCTGTTCATGTATCATTGGCTATGTTTATTAAAATTCTGCTAGAGAGAGAGTCAGATATATTAGTGCAGGCTCAATGGCAGTGAAGAAATTACAGGGATCTACCTAGGTGTAATTTTGCCTGCATATATACATATATAGAGACGCAAGTATAGGGAGGCACTATTTTTTTCTAGTGATGCACAAAAAGTGAAGAACCCAACCTGGCTTTTGAGCAGGAATAGTAAAATAATTATACTTATTCTTTAGTACATTTCATCTGGAAGGCAACCTAAGAAAATACACTTGGAGCTCTTCTACATCATTTTTACTTTAAAAATTAGAAGTGTAAATTTTAAAGTTATGCCTTTTACTTGCCCAGTCTCAAAGCCCTACATGGCATCATGTATCAGAAGACTTGCATGTTTCCTTCCAACAGCCCCTAATGATACTTTCAAACTAGAAATGAATTACATGAGGGAAATAAAAGAATCGTGATGACACCAGAGATAGCCTATTAGGGAGGGTGAACCTCTGGTATCATATATTATTGCAGTTCAGTTGCTGCCACATCTGAGAGCTTTGGTGACAATACTGATGTGAAATGAAGAACTGAAACCCAACTGTTATGTAGAGCATCCCACGGGGCCTTGGACATTATAATGTATTTATTGGGGAAGGATGGACTGGACAGAAGTTGAGGCATATCCACTATTCTTTTGACAGGTACCAGGAAATTTTTAATGCCTACAAAAATAACTTGACATAATTTTAACTTAAGATTTGATCTTATTGAAAGTCAGCTTTTTACAACTGTTCCATTGACTCCAACACTTCGGTGCCAAAGCTAGATCTCTTCTTGAGCTCCACCATCTAATTTGGAACATGAACCTACTATATCTTGTTACTAGAATCATGGTGACACTAAAAATGACCGTTTTTCTCTGCACAAAGTATTATACTTGAGTAGGAGAGATCATATACTAAATGTGGACTATATCTGTTCAGAAGATGCACTTAGCTTTTTTCTTGGCTTCCTGGCTCACTTCCTTGGGTCAAAGAATCATTATTTTCTGTCATTTTGTCATACTTTGGCTGTCCTTTTCTCAGTTTATTTAATAACAAACTGCTCTGGGCCTCAGACTTTATTCCAATATTTTAAAGATGGTTCATTCTGGAAGTGTATCTCATGTAATAACAGAAATTCCCTAGGTTGTTTATTAGGAGTGAAACTCTGTAAAGCTCAGAAGTATTTAAACTTTTTACAGGGATTGTGAGGTAGAACCCAAATGGAGTGCAGTGGACATCTGTCCCTGTTCTCTTATGGTATTGCATGAACATTATGCATAACCAGAGAGCAAAGCTGGATAAGAAACATACTATCTTCATTAACAAGAATCCTGGCACTCACAAGTTTAGATTAAAATAGTCACACTCTCGCATTTTAGGCTAGAGTAGCAGTTAAGTGTCTTTTCTATAATTGCTCTCCAGCTCCTCTCCTAGATTTAGGTTCCCCAAGTAGCTCAGACTTCACCTGCATAGAACAGGTGTTTTATTGATAAAGCAAATTTCCTACCAGAAGGTCAAAATCTTATTGAAGCTTTCTCATACTATTGACTAAGTTAATCATTGTTCATAGCTCAAGCGTTTCACATTTTCATTGCATTAACTGTTGACTTTCACACATCAAGGCCTTGTAACTAAATGCACATGTCAGCAAATTAACTGAAAGCCTAATTTTGGGGGGATTACATTTTACTTAACAAGGGTTATTAATTTGTTAGGACTGCCCATATTTTTCTAGTATTAGAAGTGTATCAGCCCTACCTCGGTTGCTGCTGTTCAGTACCCATGTTTTTAATTACCATAAAATGATTGTACTTGTTTTGCACCCAAATAGCATTTTCTTTCCAGAATGCATTAATCATTATTAATTTTGTATCTCTATAGACTCTTAATGTGACGGATGAAAATTTTGTGTTGGAAACACTAGCTGGATGCATAGAATATAAGTCCTTATTGGATGTAGTAGTCAATGCCTTTTTTGTTCGGGATGGAAAACATTGCCTGTTTTCTGAGCGTAATCTCTATGTGGGTAAGTTTTTTTTAAATGCCAAATTTGTTTAACTGAGCACTTTAAAAAATATTATTTTATTAGTTCAGCTGTTAATATTATATTACATTTGAAGCATTGTCATGGTGTTCAATGGAGTATGAAATTTAGGACCCTTTCCAATGCGCTTACAACGTAAAGCCTAAATCCTGAAATTTGTGTTTAGTCTAGATGTTCACAGGTGTTAATGGGATATTTACCTACGAAAGTTCCGCAGAATATGCCTGAAGGTTGGGTTAATTGTAACTTACAGATGGAAAAAACCATCAGTGACTAGAAGTGTTTTGATAGTTCAACTGTCACTTTAAAAAATGTTGTTCAGGGGCTTCTCTTTATTCTGTTCTGGGAGATGTAGCACCTCTACCATTCACATATGAAACTGTATAACAAAGCTGTGTCTGCTGAGGAAGGTAGGAACACCCTCACAGTATGACGAGACCATTCCTTCTCTCCATCCAGAGGTTTCTGTCATGCAACCTTCATTACTGGCCATCACGGTGACATAAGCAGACTTCTGTCTTTTCTCCATGAACTAGATCAGTTATCTTCCTTTCACCAGTTAGCTAGTTAGAATCAGTTACAATACAACTATACCTGATAGTATGAGCTAGTTAATCAGAGTAGTTCTTATCCCCAAGGTTATTTCAGTAGTTGAGAAGTACATTAAACAGTCATTTTAAAAATATTTTTATGCTATGCACTTACTTAATACAGATATACTGAGGTTGATTTATAAATTTCCTGAAGAAGYTGGGATCACAAATCACACTGTCATTGGTTCTCTAAGTCATATATGTTCTGAAGTTTTGTGGGCACTTTTAAAAATCCAATCAATTTTATTTAAAGTTGTCCACTTTCAAAAGTAGAAAAATGTATCTAATTAAAGTAACTTTACATTTTATGTTTTAAAAACTATTAATTTTCACTGAAATTCTAGTTGCTTCTGTCACAATACTAGGTAAGGTATAG
Organism: Apteryx rowi; assembly: GCF_003343035.1. Lineage (NCBI taxonomy): Eukaryota > Metazoa > Chordata > Aves > Apterygiformes > Apterygidae > Apteryx > Apteryx rowi. The sequence goes on from NW_020448530.1 coordinate 4,212,421, forward strand.
AAATCTAAGTCAAATATCAAACTAAGAGGAACTTAAACTACTATGGATAAAATTAAATTAATATTAAGTTTATTCTAAATGATAATGCTTCATTATCTACATTTCTCCAAAGCCATGTTTTTCAGTGTCTGGGACACGTAAATTATACCTTTAAGCTGAGTGTTGCTATAATTGGATTGTCAGGACTGGTCTACTTAAAGGCCTCCATTAATCATAGGCAGAGGGGAGACCCCGGAAGATTTTCCTTTGTCAACAAGTTGAGAGTCTAAGGTCATTGGCTTAGATTTTTTTTTTTTAAGCTGCTTGTGATTCCTTTTGCCAAGCTTCATTGACACTTAAATGATCAAAGCTGCTTATAAAGGCTGTTGCTATGTGTGAGAAGATTTGAATTTAATAAAGCTTGTAGGAGATGAACGTATATTCCACTAAGACTGCTTAAACATGTTGCTATGCTGAAGCACAAGACTGAAGTCTCTAACAATACACCGACCTGGCTGCAGCATGTTGGTCAGGATTTACTGATCATTGCAATTTGGTGGCAGCTAAAATACTTCAGCGCAAGTGAAGCCTGATTGATCAAAGTCATTATGGTTAAATAAAGGTTGATACAGCAGCTCCCCAGCTTTACAGGTCCATAGAAATCTCACAGCACTGACTGTGCCTCTTCCTGTATCAAACTCCATATTTGCTGGAGAGGGTGTGAGAATTGTATTTTCTATTCCCCAGAGAATTCCACAATTTAAAAAGTTGTTTCTATTCTAATTCAGAATTTTAAAAAATTACAAAATTTTCCACAAAATGGTCACTTGCAGAAAACTTCAGAGCAAATGAAATGTTGGATTTTAATATGATATTTTCTGACAACATTTTTGTTATATACAACAAATTCTGATTTTGGAACAGAAAAATAAGAACTATCCACTCTGAAAATGTTAAAAACAGAATATGTTGAAAACTTCACTATCATTTACATCTCCTGTTCGCATGAAAGTTTGCCAGAGTAAGTTTGCTTATACTGAAAATTTTGGTTACATCAAAAGAGCTGTTTCCGAAAACAGAATTCTGTCAAAAACTGTTCAGTCATGTCTCTCAGGAGCCCTCTGACTCCTTTCCTCCCTGACTCCATACCTGCACAGGTATGATATGCAGGTGTTTGGTGTATAAGCTGGTACTGCTACCCAAAAAACCAGGCTGCTCCTTCTCTCTTCACTGCCGCTCAGTCTGACCCCATGTGCTGTCTTCTCTTAGTGTTTAGCAGCCACAAGTGTTTAGCAGCCATCCAGTGAACTAGTCAAAAAGCTGCTTCAGGTTAGAATTCACGATCGGGCGTAACTGGACTTTGTGGATGATTGTACTTGCCCAAGAAAAGAAACACCAGGAAGTGGAAGGGGATGGGAACAAGCAAGCAGGGGTTGACGGAGCTGCTTAGTTTAGTGGTGGTGTTGGCCTAATGAAGTGACTGTGAAACTTAGAGCTTCAATGCTGTCCCTGCAAGAGCTTGCCTTCAGCCTTACAGACCTCCGCACTCTGCTATGGCAGATCTCCCAGTTTTGGAAACAGATATTTGCAGGCTTCAGAAGGACCTCTTTGAATGACTTTAGATAGCTATAATTGTTTTATGCTTTTTGTGTAAATGCCCAGATCCTCAGGTATTATAATTTCTATGAAATTATGAAGATTTACACTAGCTTAGATGTGACTCAAGAGACAAATAGCTGATTTATATGAGCCATAAGATAGAGTCACCCGTGCTAATAATGAACATAAGGTTAACATTTTGTTATAACTTCTCATTTGTCAAGCCTTATATTGCCCAGCTGGATAAACAGTATTCAAGACTATTTAAAATTGTAATAATGGTCCAAATCTCAGAGTCTGGTGATTATAAGGTATAAGTTTCCTAGAATTTTCTGCTGTGTTTTAAATATATGTATCTTTTGATAGTTATTTGTTATCTGGCCACTTTTCAACTAGAAGAACTTGGTCTTCAGCACTTCAGCAGAATTGTGAAATCTTTGGACACTGCAAAAATGCATAAGGTAATAAAAGTACAAAACATTTTTAAAATAATAATTAGCTATCCCTTCTTTGTGTTTGATTAATCTGATGATTTTTTTCCACTTTCAGCATAATTCAATTTGAGAAATTAGGGTCATTTTCTATTTAAATTATAGGAAATCAGTATTCTGTTGTCACAAAAATCTTCAGTTCACACACTGACTAGCTCATATTCAGTCAAAGATCAGGTAAAAATGTATTTTACATCATCTGAGAATTTAAAATGATTACATGACTTACAGATCATATGATTTACATTATTCTCTAATTTACATACTTAGTCTTGGCTCTGCTCATATTCTTTCTTTGACTTTAAGGCAATAGAACAAGCTTTTTCCATAAGCAATGAACCTGTTGAAAACTGTGGCTCCTGCTGATTTGTGTTCTTTTTTGCCTGAACAATCTAGTACCACTTTGTTTATTTGCCCATCCCTTGCCCATCCATCCCTTTTTCTCCTTCCCAAGAAACAATTGCTAGTTTGGAGCTATGCAAGTACCAGTTACCTAGTTAGAACATATATGAAATTGGCCAATCCATTGCTGCTAAAGAGAAGACACAACAAAGGCCTGCCTTTTCTTCATTCAAGTCACTGATTTGGATTTCTCTCCTCTATTTGTTTGCTAATTTTCTTGAAACCTGTAGAATTTGAAGTATTTTTTGCTTCTCTTTCAAACTGGTTGAAAGTGGCGATTGTCTCAAAACCTATGTGGTGAGGACAGGCAGGCAGAGGCATAAACAGACAATGTTTTCTCATAAACCCTGTTTTCTTATGAAAATAGGCTAAAAATGAAATTACTGCTGACACAGCATATGTAAACTCTGATCATCCAGATGTTTCAAAGTGTGTCCAAACACAGGACTTGAATAACAGCTATATAGTTTTCTGTGTAAGTGTGAGATTCAGGAGATAGGCAAATTTTGGTAATCAGCACTCAAAAAGTTAAGGTTTATCTTTATACTGATTACTTTGAATGTTCATGTGGATGCCAGTGCCCCTTCCGTGAGTAAAGTTGCTACATAGTATGCAGGGAGAAAGAAGATTAGGCTGCCTATATAATGCTTTTAGAAACACTTTGTTTTGATGAGCTTACCATGGAATGCTTTTATTAATTCTGTTCAGAGACAAAAATGATACATTTCACTAACTGTTAGAAAAAACAGAGAAGCGGCGGGAAGAATTATCATAATCTGATAGACAGACAAATGACTGTTTGTCTAAAATGCTCTCCCAGCCCCTTCTTTGATAAGCGTCTTAGAAACAAGCCACTGGATTGGATGCATCTTGAGCTCATACAGCTAGCGACACAATCTTCCCACTTCATGCCAGTTATTTCTTGTTGATTCCTTTCACCTAGCTTTATATGGTTTGAGCATCAGCGCCTTGACATTTTATTTCAAATAATTTCTCCTTCTTCGTCTGGAATAATTTTCCTTCTGATGGGAAAGTGCAGCATTATGTGATGTTCTGCACCTGCTACTCTTTTCCTGTACATGTAATTTTGTTTGCTTAAGTGTTTTACCAGAGCCTCACCACCATCATACCTAGGTTTCCTTCTCTTGCATCAAAAGAGGTTCTTTGTCTCCAAACTGATGCTAGATTATATGAATGCACCTGCAGCAGAGGATTTAGAAGCAGCATTTGGTCCCCCAGCAACAGAGACAAAAACAGCAGAAGGCAGATTTGCAGCCGTAGCAACAGCCTGAAGTTGTCAGAAATCTGAGATGCTCCTTCAGGATGCTGACCTGTAGATATCCTCTGATGACTATTGTATCCAAGCTTAATTGAGGTGCAAAATAATTATTCACATATATTTATTTGGAATAGATTTACCTTAATTAAAAAAGAAATGTTTCTACACATCAGACACTGACTGGAATTATCTTAATCATGCAGATAATGGGTAGTCTTCATGAAATTAAGTGGATTATTCACTTGAATGAGATCCATTTGTGAGCAATCTTTCTCTTAAAGGACTGCATGATGGAATCCATTCTAATCAAAGTCAAAGTGTTTCCCTATGACTGGTGCATGTTTAAATATTTTCATTTAGGCAGAATATCCAGGCATAAAAATAATGCTTGAACAGAAAATTATGAGATCTCATTTTGTAATGTTAAGAATACATTCAGGAATTCTTTAGGGTTATGTAATTACAAAATCACAGGCTAAAACCCAATTTTGTAACCTTAGCAGGATTGTACCGCTAAGAAACTTAGCTATGCATTGCTAGTTCAAGCCTACTTTTGTTTTTCATTATTCATGCATGTTATTTTATTTTTGTGGTAAAATTTCAGGGTTTGTATGTTAGAGAAAAGACAGTTGAAATAGAAGTTGAAGAAAATAGCTTTATAATTTCATACTTGCCTTGTATAAAATGCAAAAAAAAATAGTGTTTGCTTTTTAGCCTTCAGGAACCTGTTTTGTTCTGTTTCATATTCTGATTGCTGCTAACAGTAGTGAAGTCCTTTATAAAGACCTTTGGGAGCTGCAAATGAAAAGCACTATATAAGAACACAGTAATTGCTACTGTGATGAAATAGGAACGGACAAGATCAGGCCCCTGGAGGACATGTGGGCAAAAGGAGTCAAAGTTGAGTCAAACAATGGCAGAACGATCCAAGTCCATGCTAGGACACTTTCCTCTGGAACTTTAATCAAGGATCCTCAAAGCATAATTACCCATTACAATTTCTAGGTAGGAAAGCCTTCTTAAGAGCTTCTTGCCTTCCTCTTCATTTCTGTGTTGCAGTTGAAAGGTACAATTCTACAGGTACTTGAACTGGCATAACTGAAGAACTAAACTACAGCGAGAGGGAAAGAATCAACAAATGAATAGAGAAGTGGACAGGAACCTCCTTGATTGCCAAAAATCTATGGGTGTGTTCAGCCAAAATAATCTCATTCTCAGGTAGTGACTGATCTGTATGGGGGAACTGAATCTGCTACTGCTTTCAGTTACTTCCTTAACTCTAGAGTTAAAGCTTATGTTGTGAGTATAAAGATTTTAGCTCTGCAAATGACTATATGGATGTAAAGATAATCCCAGATAAGGAAACTTCACATTTTTTGGTTCGCTTTTTGAAAAATCTATACAATCTCACCATTTAAAAATACATTAAGGCAATATTAGCAGAACATGTGCAAGTTCTCAAAAACAAGACATTAATTCAGCCCACCTATGCAAATTAAACACTACAAAACAGTCTTTAATTATACAATCCTGTTCTGTTTTATGACGACCAGAGTAAATTAAAATAGTAAAAATGGGTACAATTCATTCCTGGTGTAATTCCACCTCTCCCAGAGGAGAAGTGAATCCGTCTTATCATGCTCTGTGAGTAGAGAAACTACTCTAGAGTGGTAAGAGGAGTAAGCAGAATAATGCTGTTATCAAAATGACTGTCTGGTGACTTCCCTAAGCAGACTAATACCAGTAACATCTGAACAATAATTGGTGTGAACTTCAAGATGAAGTCTGCTGCTATAAAAGCAGAGACTACTGATGCTGGGGATGCCGCCTGCTCACATGTGGCCAAAGACAAAACTGAAATATAAGGGATTTTTCCTAATGATTCAGTTCACAAAACACAGAAGTTCCTATTGTAAAGAAATTAAAAATGTTTTATGGTTTCATGGGTCCAATTCTGCCCACATTCACCATCTGTGATATGGATTATCAGAGCCAAGACTGTGGACATTGGCCCAGACAGACTGGGTCAGAACTGCTGTTTGGCAGTCCCTGGGTTGCCATTTGCAATCCTCGTATTGCTGTTGCGGTGCCTGGATAACCGTTCCAGGGCAGCATTCAAAGCCTTCTCTGGTATGATGCATGGGGGCACATCTTTATTTTAGCATTTCTCTAGGGACTGTGACTAAAACACAGAATACTAAAGCATATATCACAGTAGCAATATCTGATTACACAGTTCACCATTCCCTGTAAATCATAGAGACACATCACAGCATTTATTAATCACATAATTACCCATTTGTCCTAACAGAGTGTGAAATGTTAATGACCAGTACATAACTGGAGATGCAGTGAGAGGCCTGCAGGGATAATAGCCAGCTGTTAAAGACAACACTAGAAATCACTAACTGTAAGCTGCTGGCAATCCAAAAAAACCCTGACTTGTTAAAAAGCTAAATGATCTGAATATGTGTATATATATATATATATTTTATTTTTATTTTTTAAAGTGTTAGGCTGTTTTGGATAAACTGATTTGTTAGGCTGATTTGTATCCTTTAATCAGGATTTGTTTTAGTTTCATCTTCCTTGAAGAGGTAGTTGCAAGTACATAGTTAAAACAAATATTTAAAAGACGTAGACAGAGAAAATCAGTTAGAGAGAGCTCAAACAACAATAATTCAGAGGCTTAGTACCATGTGGCGTGTAACAGACAACTGATTGCTGCCAGCGAGGATGGACTAGGCTACATGAAAGGAAAACAGGACACAGAGAGGGAGGAGGTGTTCAGCTTGAAGAAAACTAGTGAAAGAAAACTATAGGATTTACAGATCGCAACCTGCAGTATTTCCACATCAGCTTCCTGTGTGAACTTTCTAAGTACCCATAAATTTGAAACTAGCTTCTCCCCTCAGTCTGCCCGATTTTAAGTATATCAGCTCATTTTCAATCCACACCTGTATACAGACTTGCTTAAATTGGTTTAAAAAACATATTTTTGATAAATCCTGAGTATAGTCAAAGCCTTCCATAGAGTAAGAAGAATACTATGGCAGTAGGCATGACTCCCTAGTCTTCTGAGTCTATAATCATAACTAAACCTGTGATACGTGGATATAAAATTTTGTTATGATAACTGGTAGAAAGTAGTATATATGCAGTGCATCAGTTGTCTTGGAGACTATGAATTGTCTAATCTTTTAGCATTTCATATCTACATTGCACAAGTACAAATGACTGTCAGGTGAAAAATGGAATCCAACATGCATGTACTACAAAGAAAGATCCTCCGTAAGGAGAATGAATGACTTTTTTGACCAGTGGGATGAAACATATTCCCTTATCATATACTTAGCAAACTCCACTGAATCTAGAAGCACCGATAAAACAATTTATTTCTTAATTCAAAGTTTAGTTTATATTCATGCTTTTACGGGTGAATGTCTCTTCTTTTGGAGGATGTGTTGATACACCAGCATCTGCAGTTTTGGGGAAGAACAGTAATTTCTAGACAAGAATGTGAATCTAAGGTGGTAAGATGCATTCAGTCATTCAGTTGTTGCTTAGACTTCTGACCCTACCAAAAGTGTAATAGTTGAAAATAAAACTAAATTCACAGGTTAATTCCTTGGAAATGGTTACACCGAGGCTATAGTTTTCAAGTAACAGGCTTTCTACAGTTGTTGAACATCCACTAGCAAACAGCTAGAGTCGAATCAGAATGGTTTATCGCTGAGTTATTCACATGGCTCTGAGCCATATTGGGCCTGGCCTTGCACCTAAATTAATAAGTTCCCTGCTAGTCCTTCAGAAACAAAAGAGAGAGAGGTTCTTGCGACCACAGAGTACAAACACCTTTATGGCTTTGCAGAAACCAACACAGATAAGACAGGACTGATGCCAAGTCTGAACTAATAAACCCTGCCATCTCCATTTGGAGCTACTCAAGTGACTGCATGCTACTTTCCACCATGTCCCATAATGTCCATATTATTTAGGGTTTTTTTTCTATTGTTGGGGTTATTCCAGCATAATACTTGCCTGTACTTTCATTTCTAAGAATTTTAATGAAAAAGTTCAGATTCACATTTGGAATTTATATCGCCATCAATGGTACATGCTGAATCTGAGGCTGTTTTTCAAGAGTCTGTTTCAAAAGGCCATTTGAACAATTTAAGTTTGAAAGAAAGGCTGTTGACCTCCTGGTGAACTCCTGTGGAAAAAGAAAGTTCAAATATTAGTTGCTATTTCTCCGGCATGCAGAGCCCTGCGATGTAGAAGTGTGCCAAATTTTAGTCTTCTTAGTTTAATGTGAATATGCCAATTAATAATGTTTAAAGAAAACAAGAAACCAGGTTGTATAGCAGTTACTAAAGTTCTCACCAGTCCTTCCTTCCCAGTTCCCAGGGAACTGAAAGGCACTTATTAATTCAGACGCAGTGCCAGGCCCAAGATGTTTCTGGGCATCGTGGATCATCCAGCAACAGATAATCAGGAGTTGCCCATTGGTATATTAGAGTTTAAAACTGTATTGTATAATTAGACTAAAATCAGTGTATTGCAATAACAATTACTTTATTTTCTAGTAAAAGTCTGTCTTTCATGATAGTTGAAGCAAGTTCAAGGTGCATCAAAACACCCACATGTTGTAACCACTAGATTTTTTTGGACAGTAAAAATGTTTTAGTATCTATTAATGTTTCACAAAAGAGGGCTCAAAGACATGAAGCAGTCCTAACAGGATGAAGAACCTACAAATATTGAACATACTTGATTATAACTGTGAGGTAAAATACAAGCAAGTTCTTCAGCAGTGTTTGTAGTAAAACCAATTATCTTTCTGTAGTCTTATATACATCATACCTTCAGTTCATTACATTTAATCTTATTAGTTTCTTAGATTCTTCTTCAATGCCTTGAATTTGAACACATGGATAAAAGATGAATGGAGTCATTTCTATGATTCCCTTTATGTAAAAGAGAACTGGATTGATCCACTGCTAAGGTAAGCAATACTTAATAGTCTGTGTTCACCTCAAAGTTTAAATGCAATACCCTGGAGAAAACTTCCCCTGAAAATTCAATTTGCTTTTAAGGTGTTTCTCCTATTGAAGTGACTCAGAACCCTCACTGTTTTTCGTGAGACTATAGTAATCCCTTTTACTTAACCAGAGGCAACATTCTCTCATAGAAAAGTCCTTTTCCAGCTGTTGCACATTTGTTTCTCAGTGCCACTGAATGTGGCAGTGTTTCTCAGGGCCACATTTATATTCCAAATAAAACTAGAGGGTTCAATTTATCTTACAGRGTTAGATTCCAGCCTCATAAGTCACTTCAACATCTGTATAACATYAAGCACACAAAAAAGATGTTTAACTTCCCAGAGCCTGGTTTTATGCTCAACCTTGTTTATGCAGATGGTCCTAAAATCCCTTCTGAGTAAATCAGATAAGCAGGTAAACAAGCCTTTCTAAATTATTATTTATTTACACGATTGCAGTAGCATTTAACAGTTTAAATGCTCAGATCTGTTGGGTGTGGCCACACATTGGTTAGGAGGTGATACAGCAGCATGAGTGCCCGTGCCAAACTGGAGAATTTTCATGGGGAGAACAGTAGCCATATCTCAGGTCACACTGCAGCCTATTGTGTCACTTCTTCACTGTTTTTACCCAGGACAGAAAGATTAGTGCTACCATTGGCACACCTATGTGGCTGCAATCACGTTTTCATTGCAGTATAGGTTACCAGAGACAATGGCAAACACTGTTAGACAAAACTGTGTTGCAAACTCTGTCAGCTGAAAAAGAGTTTGCATCATTTTCTAACCTTCATATCAAAGTCAGTAGGATTAACCCTTTCATACTCTTTAGATTAGGCCAAATTAGCAAATGCTGTGATACAAATTTGGCCTGCAATGTTCACAGTTCCACTGAGTTCTACTGGAATTGCAGGGATATCTCTGAGGTCAGAATTTGGCTGAATATATTCCAGTGTAGCATTCTAACCATAAATATGCTTACAACAATATGCAGCTACAGACATAAATATATAGAGATATACACACACATCCTTACACTACTTATGTGTACATATGCACGCACATAGATGCTTAATCTATTGCTCATATTTCATTAATATAAAGCTCATTGGAGCTGTCCTTCACACTCAGTTATACTCAATGTAAAGAGCACACATTATGCCTAGAAGTAAATGGAAGTTGTACAAGAATATTCAAGGCCATATTTGGTTATTGGGTTAAAAACTTCCTTCAAGGGGCTTAGGATGCACTGATCATTTTAATCAATTCAGTATCTCAAATTCTTTTAAATATATCTTTGTATTCTTCTTTCTAACATCAATAAAGTTAATATTAAGAGTCCCATTTATTTTAATAGAGCAAAGCTACTTTCAGAAGTTACTTTTAAGCCTCATCCCACAGTGACAGTACTAGCTAAGGTAACAGACGCAAACATGTTACTGTAAATTTGTAGTGTCAGCTGCTTTTTAATTCAGGGAAAACTCCCTTGCATGTATAATACTTAAGGGAAGGACACATATGGAGGAGGAATAACTGACATGAAGCTGATACCATAGTTAGCCCTGTGATAACTTACTTATGTGTTATCCTGAGACTCTACACCTTCCTGTCATTCTTGGTAAGAAGTTCCAACATTCATACAAGCCAAAATCCAAAAAAAGAAACAGAAATCATCTCAACTGCCCCACAGTCACCAAATTCTGTTTTGGGGATTCATTCATTAATTCTATCAAATTCCTTACATCTTTCTAGTTTTTTATTAGAATTGCATGTGCTGTGAGATTAATGTATGTCTGCTCTGTCAGACAGCAAGAATGATAACACTTAGACCAGTGTTTGTCTTTAGTCTTTTTGTCTGTATGTACTTTGCTTCTGACAAGTGCTTCTCTGATTTACAGTCTTGTCCTGCTGCAAAATGAACTGGCAACATAGTTGCTTATTTAGCAAAACCTATGGCTATTTCACCTCCAGTAGTCTGAATAAAGTAGACTAGCATCTATCAAAAAGTGAAGTATACCTTAATTTGAGAAATACAATGCAACTAAATCATTGGTATAAATTCACGGGTCAATTTTGTTAAAAGGGAATCAACAGAATGGCTGAAAGCATTATAGTATTTACACCAATGCCAAACTCAGATACTGCATTGTAAGCTTGTACAAAAACAAAAATGAAATAAAATTGAAAAGCCTTTTTTTATTTGCAGATGGCAGCCAAAAATGCAACAAGTGATTGAACAGTTCGCAGATAAATTAAGTAATTGTACTACCATTGTCAAGACTTCGACGGTCACTCAGCCAAAGGAATTTAATTTGACTGTACCTAAACCTCGTGCCATTCCTATACCTCTGCCAATACCAGTACTGGAAAAAAGTCAGCCTGTGAGTCTTTTTATTCTTTGTGAGATATTAAGTTTTCTGTGTTCTTGGCCACAAAGTTATAGTATGTGGTTAATAGTTGCTTTCAAAATAATTGTGGAAAATCTGCAGCCTTTGACAGATCAACAAGAATAATGCACTGAGGCAAATCAGAAAAGAATAGTCAAATGTCAGTTTTTATAAATTTAGACTGATTTGTTTATAGATGAGCTCTCACTAAAATAAATGGCAAAGCAATTYTGGTGAAGATGAGGTGGACTCTAGGTTTGCAGCTCCTCCTTGAGGGTGGAATTTTATTACTTGCTATTTACATTAATGTTGAATCTCCTACATTAATGTTTTTCAGTTTAAACTTATTGCTCACATATCATTGAGACTAGACTTTATTTTTGAAATGCTAAGCTTTTATTTTATGAATTGTTTAAGATTCTGATTCAGCTGCACTGGTATAAATCTGGAGGGACATCATTGCTTTTAAGTTAGGTCACTGGAATAAGGCAAACAGGATTTGGGATCAAGTTGCTCTGACTAACTTAATAAAGAATCCAAGATCATCTATAATTAAAAGCAGTGGGAAGTGAGCTTGGAAGTCATAGTTTTGGGCATTATCTGTGACCTTCTATTAGCACTTCATGTTTTAAATAATACATGTGTTGAATGCTTGTAGAAACCACTTATATGTTAGGATAGCAGAGCAATTTAATGGTAGCGTGTTATATAGTTAATGGGATTTTACATTGAAACAGTTTAATACCAGGCTCTGAAAAACTGCATTTAATAACTACTTAATCAGTATAGGAATGAGTCATATTGCTGTCATTTTAGTACCTTTATGCTGTGCAGCCCCTCTTAAAATAAATTTGCTTTAATGCAGATGCATTTACTGAAGTTCTTTTGTGTTGTTAGGATTATACTAAATGTGGTTTACATTCTGGCCAAGACTGCTAATTTAAAAGCTTGTGTGAATCTCAAACCATTAGCATAGCACTGACATATGTTGTGCTCATTTCTGCACCTATCTCAGCAAATTAAGCTTCACTTTAATTTGCCATATTGTTGCCAGCATCACCATTTTAGATCCTGAACTTTTGGCAGAGACTGAAAAGACAGCCCAGATGGCAAGAAAGAGGTAGGAAAGTGAGAGCAGGCCATAGTTTTGGCTACTGCATAGTAGGGAATTGTATGTAAATGAGATGAATGCACAGAAATAAGGCTCTTCCTGATTGTATCCCATAATCTACTGTAGAATATTCTCTTCCATTTTCTCATGACGTTGTCACTTTTATGAGATATCTGTTTCTTATGATCCTCACTCATCTGTGAAAGAACTTGTCATGTAGCATATTATCATGGAATATCACAGTCACAATTACTAGAGGCATAGTTACTAATGCACTTTGAAACAACTGTGTGATTTCATATGGAGGTGTTCGGATTTTGAGCAATGACTACTGATAAGCTATTGCATTCCTATGTGAAATTCATTCATTTTGATTAATAGAAGTGTTACTTCAAGTGTTTCTTCCTGCTGGGTTACATTATATTCTGCAGTAGAGATAAAATGCAGAGTAAGATGAGAGGTATCCCATACCTTGAGTTCAGGAGCTGGGATAGTACTCCTCTCCTGTAAACTCAACACATGCTTCCTTCACAGGAGAGGATTGGAGAAGTGGGTCATTGCAGAGGACAGGATGGTTGTCTTACTCAGTGGTCTACATTGAGCTGGGACCCTCCACTGACTGTGTGCGTTCCTTGCAGTCACATAGACCTGAAAGGTCAGGATAATCAAGGTTTACTCATCAAAAAGGGGGGAGACAAAGTGAAAAGGAGAAACACCTTTCCACTGATCTCAGACTGCCTTCCAAGAAATAAGTTATTTAACCGAGAAATTTAATAATGAAACCTCTTGGTGTAAAGATTCTAAAGTCTCTTCAGTGTCCTTTGCACACAAGCATATGGATGAGCAGACACACACACTCTCATAAATACAATTCTTCACAGAAAAAAAAACACTTTAGCTTGGAATTTGCAAAGGAACCAAAGGGACACAGGTGCTTAAACCTGATAACATGCAAATGGATTTGGACACCTTTTGACTCCCTTGGATATCTTGGCCTTGACCTACAGTGCARTAAAATCCATCCCTTTAATATCAGCACTGTACTAGAATAATAAGATTATGCAATTATTTTATTTTTAGAGTTTCTAAAAAGCTATAATGTAATTAAAAAAATTAAAAGCCCCACTGAGATATGTTATTGTAACTCCATTCAACCAAATTTAGTGTATGCTTTAGATATTTTCCTTATTATTTTAGCTGTGCTTCATGGGTGGAGTTGCTTCCTTGTTTAAAATAATTTCATGGGTGAATTGGCCAATAAAGAGAATTTTGTTTGCAAGTATATAGATAATGCTTTAACTTTATGATCTTGTTGTGTATAAAAATAGAAGCTCTTATTACATTAACCATTGCATTAGCCTGCCCTTGTCTATCTTACAACAGTAAATTAAAAAAAAATAGAAGAGTGATCACTACCAAAGTTCAAAGTGATTATTCATCGGTTTGCATAATATCTTCCCCCTCACGTCTCTTCTTGAAGTTTACATTCTCTGGGCATTGTGAAATTGCCTCAACTCATCTAATATAAGGTATTTTTACTTGCGCGCTTATTTGGGGTCGTTAAATAAAATTGAGTGAATTTCTTAGAAATCACTTGTCATTCTCTGGATATTTACTACTTTATGCCTTTAAGGCACTAGTCTGTGTTAAGGCTGGAGCTTATGCAGAGCTGAAGGAGGATGCATTGCAGGAGCAACTTGTTTCAGGTCGCATTAGAAAGGCCTATAGTTCTGCTGCTTTCCACATCCATGCACGGTGTCAGCTCAGTGAGTAGGTCATGCCATTTTGTTCTTCTTGTGGTACCTGCCTAAATAAACTTCTAGTATAAGGAAATTCGGAAAGCATAGGTGAGCCTGACCACTGGTTGGAGGGGAAAAGCAAGCATGAAACATCTTGCTCCCAGCCCTTTTCTGTTCCCRTTAGGATAAAGTGGATACAGTTTGGCCTTTCTGATCTCTCTACTGCTGGAATTTACAATTTATTTATAGTGATTTTTTCATCCTCTTCCATCCAGCAACTGTAAGGAGGTTTATTATTATAAAGGGTAATTGCTGTATTGTCTATCTGTCTGTCTGATTGGTACTTATTATCACCATGGTATCTGAGGGCTAAATTACAAGGCTAGGATCATTTCTGAAACAAAGCTGACTGAAAAGTCTCCTCCTTAAATTACACAGAATAAGCATAGCAGTTTCTGAGGAGAGAGATTTTCAGCTTACCCTGGCAGATGAGTACAGTTTTGCAGGTAAAGCACATGACTAGGAAGAACAGTGAAATACACTGATATTCATTGCTTGTGCAACACTTTGCAGGTCCTCTGGGCTCTAATTTCTCCATCCATAAAAGCATAATAAAAGTTCTTAGGTACTGCTGGGAAATTCTTTCAGTTCTACTTCACTTAAAAAACTCACAGAAATATTTGAGCAGTCTCACTAGTGCATTTAATTGCTAGCTTTTTCTGTGCATTTGTTTGCCTGGAGATAATGATGTCAAAGGGCAAAGGCAGTGGAAGGTGTATCAGGTACATAAGTATTTCAAAGCATAGCGCTTTATATAGCCCAAGAAAGCTAAATGGGATCCCCTTTTCCCTAAACTGACCTCCTGTACAATACTGGTTGTAGATTTTTCCCAGTAATTCTTGAATTAACTCTGTAACTTCTAATTGAACTAGCACATTTTTAGCAAGATAAATATGTAAGCAGATGTCCTGTAAACTGGCAGACTATCTCACCCACACAGGGAAGAGACATCCAGTCTTTTTTCAGACATTGCTTCTGGACAAAATTTATTGCTCAAGTACAAGAGCTGTGTGTAACACAAAATAGAGTTTTTTGCTTAACAGCAAATACTGAAATCCCCCAGAAGTCTCAGCCTAACTCAACACCATTCCCTGTTCCCCCTTCTCCCTGCTGGGCCATAAGACAGCCAGGCTATAATTCTTTCCTGGCTGTTTTATCTGTAGTACTTTCTGACCTGTGAATGCTTTCACAGATCTATGAATAATGCTAGGAGGCCTTCTCAGTCATCTACCCCCATATATTTAATCTACATCTCCAGTGATACCCCCTTCACAAGAATATAAGGGCAGCCATGGTGGGCCAGAAAAAAGGCCAATTTTGCCCAATAGCCTTTCTCCAGTAGTGGCTGAACATGGTATCTAGGAGGAGTACAGGGACAAGACAAGCCTATTTGCTACTTTATCCAGCTACCTTCCTAGCCTCCATTTCAGCTCAGAGACTTCCTGAGCTACAGTGAACTTCCGAGGCATGTTAATAACCCTCAAAGGATTTCTCTTCCCTAAGCTTTTGGAGCATCTGTAAACTTGTAGCTACTATAACATGCGCACGTGCCAAAGAGCTCCACAGCTTAACTTCATCCAGCTGCCCTATCTGGCTGTCAGTGCTATGAAACTGAAGTTTATGAGATGCCATACAGAACGTTTCCCCCTTCTGACGACTTTTCCCCTCAATAGGACCTATAGGTTTTATCTTCAGCCTTTCTTGTACTCATTTCAGATTTTTCGTTCTTTCTGGTGTCTTACCCAGGGTTTGTATTACATTGGATAGGCCTGAAAAGCTCGGGCAGTCCCAGGTGACTGGAATCTGTCCATGTCTTCTGTGCTGGTACTAAGAGAAAAGAATCAGTATTTTAAAAAATAACTTTGCTATTTTACAGTAAAGGTGAATGTGTTTTTCCCCGTAAGCATGAGTCACTTTGAATGTTTTATATCACATATTATGGAGTTTATTGCCTTTTAATACAGGTTCCTCCAAGCACCTACAAATCCCCAAAGGAAAAAAAGCAGTTAGAGGAAATCAAAACAAAAAATCGCCGAAAAGCAGAAGTAAGTGTATTATGTTCTTGTTCTAGTCTTTTCTTTCTTCCAAACTCTATGTTTTGTAATATGTTCCAGTTTTCACAAGTCTTAGAACTCTAGCTGGAACAAATTTGCTTTTGCAGCTAATAGTTCATGCCTCTTTCTCTGGAGTCATGGAGTTGGTATCCTCTGTTCTGTCCTATCACCCTCTGTCCATCTTTCTTATTTTAATATTAATTGTTTGAGACAAGGTCCACCTTTTATTCACAGTATAAGTACTGTGTGAGAAATTTTACAAGTAACCATGTAAGGTGGGAGAAACATGATTACTTTCTTCTGTTCACAGGCTTGAAATTGTTTGATGGCTCTTTTACTCCCACAGGACATGTGGATATTTAAGGCATTCACTTAATAATTAAGGCTTCAAAATTCAAAATATGTTCAATATTTTTGTTTGTTTTCTATACTAACTGATAAATAACCACATGCCATCACCCACTATTGAAATATCAGCAGACTCTTGACTTCTTGCAGACTCTTTCTCTTAGCAGACTGAGAGTGAGAAGTCATCATGGTGTGTAAAGAAGAAGAATACATGGTCTGTATGTTAAAAGAGCAGGAGAAGGGAGGGCCTAGAAATGCTCTCACACAAAGAAACATATTTGAATTGATCCCAACTTTGATACGAATCCTGTTCAATGAGTTAGCTCCTATTATAGGTAAAGCAGACTGTTGTCGTCCTCTCCTTGGAATGGAATTAATTAAATGTCAGTTCCCACTTCTTTCCTCCTTCCCACACTCTCATTGCCATATCCAATCCAATCACAGTATAAGCTTGATAAAACGCATGCTATTTGACTTTTTATCTGCACTCTCCCACCTCCATTCTGCAAATGCCTTACTCTAGCTTTCATTAGCGGCTACAAGACCATTTATCACGTTTCTGGACTCTCCTCACGTCCTTGTGAAAGGGGCGTTGGATTCTGTTCCCAAACTGTAGTAAATGCTTTAATGCCTGATAGATTCTAGGGGGATACACTTTGCATTCTTTTTAGTGGCCTATCTCATTGCCTATGCTTGGTACTTCATTATCAAACAATACTGCATTATTTTCTATCCTTTTATTATTTCCACATTGTGCAGAAAGCACTTGCTTATTTGTCTGTGTGCTTATTTGTACGCACAAACATGGGGAAAGGAAAGTAAGATATCACAGTGCCTATATTGTCAAAAATCTATGACAACTGTAAAATCACTTAACTACCAGTCCCATTCTTCAGTGAAGGAAATGCATGAATAAAGGGAACAAAGCAAAACCACCACAGAAATTATAGCTGCAATAACAGCAGTTTTTGTCATCTCTGGAATGTTATAAAGGCATCCAAAGCATTCACAAAGGTCAGTTCTCTAGATTATTTGCTAAACAAGCTGAAATGGTGGGTCCTGAAAGAAATATGCAGTAAGAAATGTCATTTGTTTCTTAGCATTTTTGAAAAAGCAATAGCTGCCATTGTAAGTATCCTGTCTGAAAAACTGTAAAAAGGAGTGAGAACATTGGAAGCCGTGCTCTAGCAAGCCTATGGAAGCACTGATGTTGTGGGCAGCTACTGTCCAGAATTCCATTGGAAAATCTACTCTGTTTCACACTTAAGGATTTCTCTTTACAGTAAAAAGAAATATCCAAAAACCAGAAATGTGGTAATTCACATACTGGCTGCCTGTGCTTCCCCCTTTAAAATGATAGGTGGAGTTACTGTTATGGATGTGCCAATCCTCAGTACTCAGATCATCCTCTAATGCACCACCACTCCCAACAAACAAACAAACAAACAAGCCATTGTTTGTTACCTATATGGAAACAGGTACTGCCTATGGTACTGATGTGCCATAGATAATTATGAGGCTTTTAACTCAAATTCCAAATGAGTAACATGTTTCCTGTGGGCAGACCTATCAGAGGGCCTGATGCCCTATGCAAAGGGTACCACCAGGTAGAACTATTTAGAAATCTTGTCTACTGCAAGTCTTTCATCAGGAATGAAAATTCATATCAAAACTACGTCCAGACTTCATTCACTGGAAACAAATTAATGTACTGGTCGGGGCTGCAGGGCTTTTTCGGATGGAAAATTCGTAGTAGAGAATTCAAATGTACCATATTTTTTAAGCTAATGACTTTAATTTTAGGATCTGCTTCTGAAAGCAAATGCTAACCAGTTTAGGTGTGCAACTATGAAGCTTGAAAAGGGAAAGGTATGTTACAAAATACTTTATTACCTAGAAATCCCCTGGTATGAAGATGAAAAATGACTGAGATATATAAAAATATCTCAAAGTACTTGAAATTTTTGTATTTATCTAGGGTGAGGAATTATGTGCTAAATGATAGCAGTGCTGTCATTTCACATCCGTGTTATTATTTTTACATTATGTAATATACTAACATGTTCATCCCCATGATATCCAGATACTTTCACATCAGTATCTATAGCTAACACCACAGAATGAAGTTACTAACCATTAGTAGAAATCTATCATTATTAATTAATTTCATGAAGTATTCTTTGACACCCTATTTTGTCTTCCCAATATCTATATTTCAGTTAAGAACCACATCTATTTATGTTCTATAGGTAGTATTTCATAGTCAAACAAAACATCACTGTTACATTTTTTGTCATTATTTTAGCCAATAATTCTATGGTAATCAAAGAATCTTTGCAATAACTTTTTATTTGGACCTACTTTTGTGTAGTCATTTGACACTAAATATTCCCACTGAGCTGGGTGTACACAACAAGTTTTTGAGAATATATCTATTGCAAAATATATCCCCTGTGATCAGCTTTGTTACACTAGAAGAATAGTCAAAATACATGGTTTTCAGTAAAGATCTAACATTTTTTGCTGAGTATTTGAAAACCTATCTTTGAGATGAAATAATGTATTTTGGGGTTGAATTGCAGAATACACCTGACAGTATGAAGAGTAAGCCAACATTCCAGGCTCAAAAGATCCAAAGCAGGGTGAGTAACATTTAAGGCCAGATACACTTGAAGACTTTGGAGAGAAAAACACACATGCTAATTCTGTGTTGATACAAACTCTGCTGGAATCTGTAATTTTACATGAGGTTCTATGGCCAGGAGAACTGGATGGATTTGCTCTGTGGTTCATAAATTTTGGCCTATGGGCCAATGACAATGCACAGGGAAATGGTCAGGGAGCAGCAAGAGTGCAACTGCTCCATGAGGAAAGACAAGCCAGGAGTCAAGGGTGACCAAAGCACAGGCAGTGCCTCACTGAGCAGGACATAGGCCCCCAGTATCTGAACAGGACAAGGTTGGTGATAGTGACAGTTTCTGTTGACAGCCTAGTGATTATCAACAAAGCAAGGTAATGAGTGAGATCTGTGACCTGTGAGCTTACCCAGGAAGTGCAGTCAGGAGACAGGGCTACAGCATAATTCTAGGTCCGTGCTGGGAGTCCAGTCAGGACAGCAGGAGACAGAACTGGAAAGGTGATGAGGAGCAGAACTACCTCCAGCATTACTTAGATAAGGACTGAGGCCCAGATCTGAGCTTAAATGGGGCTCCTGGACCTGTGGCTAGAGGGGGTGGGTGGAGGTCTCAAGTGAGGCTGGTCAGGGCAAATAAGGCCACTGAGGGCCCAGGGTAAGTTGTGTGCTGTTGTACAGTGTAATCATACTGCCTTAACAGTGTTTTCAGTTACAGAGGAGTTTTTACATAAAATGTTGAGGGTTGAGAATAGTCCACAAGGGAAAAAATTTGTGAACCCATGGTTTAAGAACTCAGTATAGGGACAGAAGAATCTTGTAGCTGTAAATCCCTGTTTCAAACTGAGATCCTAAAGAATTAATAGCAGCAATTCCAACCAATGACTTTCTGATATACAATATACAAACAGTCTGAAAGTTTATCTTGTTTCCTTTAGACACATACTCAAATCATAAAATCCACTATACTGATTGCTTCTCTGCTATGATTTCCAAGGGTCAGAGAACTGTGAACATGGAARTGACTACTCACCCATAATGGTATATAGCACATGAAAACTCACACTGGTATTTCTGCAATTACTGTGCTACAGATAATCTTCAGTCTTACATCATTCAATCTGTCACTTTTCATTTGTATCAAGTTCATACCAGAATAATTCAATGCAGAAGCTGTGCTTGTATTGTGCCCTCAAACACTTTGTGTGCTGATCTATGTACTCTTTAAAACTGTGTGTTTAGGTATAGCTCATACACAGTTTAAAGAGGCTTATTCCCTGCTTGGGATACTGGGCCTCTAGCAACAATTTCTGAAGCATATCTGACATTGATCACATACTGGAGTTATCTTTAATCACTTAAGCAGTCTACTTCCTGACAATCCAGTAGCATCTCCAAAAAATGCTGTTTTATAAATGTATGTGTATGTCCAGTTGCTTTTAAATTACTGGAAAGCAGTGAGATCCCAGCTCCCTCCGCACTCAAAGGAGAAAAAAAAGGGAAACATTTACACAGTTAACCCAAACACACATGGCCTATAATTATGTGAACTTGATTCAAGTCTATGAATATTCCACTTTCTTTTCTGATAATCTGAAATACTGAAACTTAACTGCTGATTGGTGAGAGTCAAACCATCTGCCTAAACTGCATAAAGAAAAATATGGATCTAGTATCTTATTGCATTGATCAGGGACATTTTTAACACTTGCTAGTATCTTCTCTAGGAGCACAATCAGTTTTATCTCGTCTAAACATATTTGTCTTAAAGGCTGTCTAGGTGATATTCAAAAAGCTGCTGTAACAAGCTGAGACAGGCATACTGTTATGGAGTTTTAAAATACTTTCTATTCCTGTTGACTTCCCTCCTGAGCAACTCTGTCTCTGAGCAGGCAAGTTAACAGACCTAAGAGAAAGGTTTATCCAAGATGTATAAATGAGGTTATAATCCTTCCTCAAAATAATGAAATTATATAATGTTTTAACCAACTAGTATTTTCATTTCCCTCTTTATTAAAATACCCACAGTATAATACACACATTTTTTCATTTCAGTCAGGCACATCTGTTATGTGCAGCCAAAGATTATTTCTTAGCGCTGTTACAAAATCTTTATTCATCCTTTTTCACTGCAAGCATAAGACAGTACAAATGCCTCATTACTCTGGTTCATTCTGGTTCTTGCTCATGTGACGCCTTACTCTCTACATATTTATTGTTTTTGGTGAGCTGTCATGTGTTCTATAGGTGGAAATAGTGAATACAGTTTTTTCCACAAGAATTACAACRGTTCCCAGTTTGCCAGATTGTTTCCATTTCCCTAGCTTGAAAAAGGGGAAGGTATCACACGGCAGAAAGGGAAAGAGTACAGTTTAAATATTCACTGATATCACATGAAATTGAAGAATTTACTCAGTTATTTTATTTATACCTGTCTGCATATATTTTGGGAGTCCTAATTATTTTGACTGTATGGGCTTCAGTCATATTTCTGTTTAATAAACTGGGAAATTGAAGTTAAAATGATTTCCATAATCAGTCTCAGTTCAATTCTCTATCCAAATTATAGTTAGGAAATGCAGAGCATGAAATTGCTAAAAATAGCAAAATTTCTACATATGTCAGAGAAAACTTCCACTCTAATGCCAGTCTAGTGTATAAAATACAGGCTGGAGATGGAATGTTCACATAGTGCAGAAGACATTGGGAAGGGTTGAGAAATGGACCAAAGAGGAAAGAAGATCATTAGACACTGAGAAGAGTAAGCGTATTGAGTCAAACAGAAAGAAATACTTACGTTTCTTTAGTTTCCTCTCTGAAATTTTTGAGTTATCATCATTTTGCTAAGAAATAGGCAGGTAATGAATTTTTTTCTATCAAAATATGCCATCAGTGTGGAAAATACAGTAACTGTACTTACGAATTTCTAGGTTAAGTTTGTTAWCCTCAACCTACATAATTATTATCAGTTATGAAACATCCCATTTATTTTCCAGTTAGCTCATGTATGCACCTGCAAAGCTGATATATAAAGAAAATTTGTAACTGGCAGAGAGGTTGTTCCCTTCCCCTCTCAGTGTCTAGAGGTTGTCTGGTAATTAGTCCTAAGGCAATACTCTGAAAAACTGCAAAGCAGCCACAGGATCTCACCCAAGTAACACCATGAAGAGTGAAAGTCAGTGAAATCTGTGATTTGCCTCTACTGTCTAGAAAATGGATATGGAGATTGGTGATGCCAATTAGAAGTATTTTAAAGTTAAAATATTATTTACAAAACACGTTCAGAATCTTCCTGTGAAAGGTACTGCTTATGTTTTACTTTAATGTTTTGGGATAACTTATCTTCTTTCCAAGTTAGCCACACAAATTATGTTGGAAGCAGTTTATTTCCTTTTCCAAACCAGATGGAATCTTTTTCCTTTTAGAATGTTTTCATGCACACTATGTATATGAGTACTGAAAAAATGAAAGGAAGTGAACACCTTCTATGGGATTTGACATGGTTCAAGAGTGATTACAAATTTATAATCCACTTGGGAGACTTTGCCGATTTCTTAAGCAGCTTGAGTGGTTTATGAACAGCATGCAATTTCATTGTTAATGTCAGATTAATGCGAGATGAATGCTTTAAGCAAAATTTATGCTGTCTTAGGTCGATTTATTTAACCCATTGAAATGTTTTTATACTCTGTTTTATGGTTTACGTTACTAACTATAGTATATACATTCCCTTTCCTAACAGATTGACAATATACCTGTTAAATTAAATGCAGCAGCTATTTTAAGAGAGGGTGCCCTCTATCAGCGGAAAATGGAACAGGAGCTCAAGAGGTACAATCACGCATCCTTCTCAGATTATTTTTCATATCTCTTGATACAGAATAATTAACCACATTAAAAATAATTAAGTAAACTCCAGATAAACTAATATAATGGGTCTGTTGTAATGTATTAGGAAACCATTCTGCAAACATAGTTGACAAATAAAGAGAAGAGTGGACTAAAATAAAGTCTACATTAAAGTCATGGCTTTACTGTAGATGCTATACAGTGTGGCTGTGTTCTGATTAGCAGTGTGGGTAGTGCCCACTTGTAAATTCCAATAAAGACCACATGTTATATATATTCTGACTCCCCAGAATAACTAATGAGCCAAAGGTACATCTACTTTTGTGGCCATTATAAAAATGTATATGCACATATATTAAGCCAAATCATTTCTTATACTTCCATTTTCTTCAATGTTATGTGGTCAATTACAAACCAAATTTTATGCATGAACTTCCTTACATGTATATAAAAATACTTGTCCATTTTCATCATAGTAAGGTGTCAGGGTGGACTAATATTGTGCTGCTCCACAAGGCAGGATAAGCCAGCAGCTGAGGGTGAGAGCAAGGCATGCAGGAGCAGTGTCCTCACCAGCAAGGGGCTCAGTCCCACAGAACCTGGGCAAGGCAGGCAGAGCAGGTCCAGTGACAGGAACCAGGGTCAGCCAACAGTCCAGAGATTGCCAGATGAGTCCATAGTGATGAGACGGGGCTGAGGTCTAGCCAGGAGGCCAAGTCAATGAGACAGGGTCAACAAAGTACAAGGCTGGGCACACACATATCTACAGCATAGCTTGGGCAAGGACAAAAGCTGTTGACATGAGCCGAAATGTGGCTCTCAAGCAAAACAGGAATGAACCCTACACACACAAGGAGACTTCTCACAGCTCGTCCTCACACAGTTCTTTTCACTGCAGTCTGATCTGTGGTTACATGGGTTCACCATGTCAGAGCTGGCCTTGAACACAGGCAGCTAAATCCTTGGGCGAGCGGAGGGAGGGGTGAGTAAGAGATTGCAGGTCCTGCTGGTGCACTCAGGGCTCTGACATAAGGAATCTTGACTGTGGCTTTTTCATCAGCATAGGTTTTCAGCCTACATTAAGTAGGCAGAGAGTGACTGCTGAACAGCCACTGCAGGTTGTATTCTCTAACTAAAAATGCAGAAAATTTTCACTAATAATTTTAATGAAGATAAAGCCTACATCATGTCATCTTGATTTAGTATTATTACTGATCATCCTGACTTAGCAGGCTGAGCACTAAACATTGTTAGCATTTTAAATCCTGGAATGACTGCATAAAGTTGGATCCGGTCTTTGGGTCTAGCATATTCTGATATATGAATCAGGACTTCAGCAATAAGATATTATATATCATTCAGGTTGTGCTATCTCCTATCATTAATAGCTGCATAAGAATAGTGAGGGGTTTTTTATATTATCCATGACATTGTTCACTCTCTCCTGCAGAATTTTGGTCCATGCAGCAAAGGAATAGATTTACCCCTTAACTTAGCACTATTCTATTCTATACTATACTATTCATGAGATTTAATCTTCAACTGCATGTAACACGGAACACATACTTATATATGCATTTGAGAACAGCAGTAAGGTGAGATTCACTGTGCATTTTTGTGTCTCTGCCCTAATTCTTGGCTCAATCAATCCTTCACTGCAGGACTTTAAAGGGCCTGCCCCAGACCTTTGCTATGCTTTTCTCTCTCAGCCACGCACAGTAAATAAGAATGTTGTTTTGCTTAATAGCTGAATACTTCTTTGCCGCATTACAACAATATTATAGTATTACTTAATTGACAAAATACAAAACAGAAATAGAATTAAGGGAAAGAGATTTTAGTTCTCTGTGCTAAAGTAGCCCAGAAGATTACCAAAAGAGAAAAAGTACATGTTCCTTCCACCTCTAAGCAGAGAAAAGCTCTAAATTATAAACTGCTCTGAAAAAAATATACATACCTTTGGCCTGATTCTCCTTGCTCCTAGTTACTATGAGAATCCATATGTGGATAAAGTTTGCGCTCTCTTGGGGCTTGGCTTTACTGAAAACTTACAGGTCCATGCCCTCATGCACTTTCTTCCAGCCTGGCTTTCCTAGGCTTTCCACATATTAGGAACACCTCTTAGAGATAGCCCTTGGAGTTGAAATACACCATCAAATGACTTGGCAATGACTGTTTTTATTTCTCTGCAGAGATCAAATACCTTATATCACAACAAACAACTAGAAATGTTCTACAAACCAAAGCAGGACTAAACCAGATAGCTGGTATAATGTATCATTTCTTCTCTCTTGCAGAATTGAAAATTTGCTACGAGGGGCCAAAGACCCATCTGAATTCTTGGAATGGCAAAAACAGATGCGTGGAAAAGATTTGGAAGAGCAGCTGGCTGAAATAGAGTGTAAGAGGCTTCAAGGGAAACTAAGTCATGAAGAAGCAGTTCTAGCCCATCAGAATGTAATTCAAGAAAACAAGAAGAAAGCTGATCTAATGAGAGAAGAGGTAATACATACAGTGTTGAGGAGATTTTGCTTATATTCAATTAGTGCAAAGCTTATCATAGATTATATCTGCTATAAGTAGGTGTAGAAGTTCTATACATATTTACTCCCTGGAGTCTGCAGACAATGAAAAAATCATGTTATAACTTCCAGACACAGAAATGGTCATATATTTGAAGTACTTTTTACAAGTATTTGATTTGATTGATAATGCTTATGAATTAAATTGAATAAAAACAGAAGAGAAAAATATTCTCCCCTGCGTTCATGTCATTGTGAATATCCTTTTTGTACAGATACTGACATATTAAGTATCATTTGCAATGAAATCTCTGTATATGACTAATTTCCTTATACTGTTAACTGAGAGCCACAAATATAAAAGTATTTGTTTTCTTAAACTGATATAATTCAATTTACTTCATGTTATCTGACMTGCATGAGCCTCTCTTAGGGGAAAAATCAGGCAGAGAACCCTTTTTAGTAACATTGATAGCTGAATACTTATGTCAAGAAATACCTTTCCACACAGTTTCCAATCTGGCAAATCACATTTGCTCAAAAACATTTCTAGATCTTTCCATTTTTCCCCCCTAACTCACATTTGTTTTTCCAGTGCTTTTCCTATAAGCTGAACAAGTGCTCATGAAATAACAAATACTGTAGATTTAATATTTTTAATAGTCACTGCCACAAGCTACATCCACCGCCTTTCTTCTCTACTAGACAGGTTTGCTGCTGTGCCCTGTGGGCCAGCTGCTACTTTTCTCCTGGCCATCTCTTACAGATGTCTCTGCAGTGCCTCAGCAACTTAGGATGGTACCATAAATGCACAAGATCTTCATAAAGGCTTACTGCAAAAGGAAGACATACTGAATAGGATCCTTTTCTGTTCTTCAAAAAAAAAACCTTTCAACCTTGTTTGGCAATGAGTTTACCTAGACAGGCTGCAGCAATGACTTAGAGTGAACCCTACTGTGTACAACTGAGCATAGTGTGATTGCTCAGTCATTCCAGAATGATTGTAACTTTTATATTCACCTCAGTTTCAGAGCAAGTAAGTTTAATTTTTAACAGAAATGTCCCAATATGCTTTGATTTGGGAATGGGCAAATCAGACTTGCCCTATCCTGACTGGTTTCAGGCAGTTCCCTTTACTTTCCAACAGATGCCAGCAGGGTACTCCTATCCATACGGAGTTCTCCAGGAATGCTGAGCAGTTCTTCCCCATTCAGCAACAGGTGTCACAATGACCTCCCTTCTTTTAAAACTTCTGGCTTTCATCTAAAATAGAAAGTACAGAAAGGACTCATGCTCTGGGAAAATCCTGCCAAGTGATGGTTCTGATTCCTGTTCATTTCCTCTGACAAAGAAAGGAACATGCTGGCTGAAAAAGCACTTTCTGCCCAAGAAGATCCTGTAGTTACAACCAGCTATGCATTAGATTGGCACTCATCTTGGTATCTCATGACCAGAGCCAGAGATGCCTTTTCATCTGCTCTTAGGAACATGTTTTCCAGGAGAGAGTCCTTGAAAATAGCAGTGCAAATGTCATATAAATATCATATGGGAATGTCATAAGGGACTGTCATATCATATGGGAAAATAAAAGGTAGGGAGAGTAGTCTTAAATCTATGTCTCTGTGTTGTCCTTTGTTACTTTTGTGGATGATGTAGTCCTTTGGATCCATTTGTTCTTGCACTATTTCAACGGTTTGAGGCATTCAGATCACCAGTTATGAGGACTTTTATTGACCTGTTTGTTTGGGATTTAGAAAGCAGAGTTGATGCACCAGTATGCAGAGAAATGTCTACAGGAACAGAAAGAAATGAGAGAGCTGGTGGAGCAGGTCGTGGAAGGACACAAGAATGCAAAGCAAGCAAAACTAAAGCTCCAGAAATACAAACAGCAAATAGGTATTTATATATTGTCAAAACAATGAGAGATTATGTCAAATGTCCCCAGATGACTTTATTTTAGTGGGGCAATTACAATCTTTATTGAAAGGAAAGGGAAGGTGAAGGAAAGATCAGGAATATACATTCCTGTAAACAAGTTGCTAATGGGCAGGTCAGAAATTCTAAGCTACTGGCAATGGGAATTGCTCTTTGTTTAAAAGGGAAAAATACAACATTAGATGTTCCGCATCTACTTTTCCTTCAGTCTAGAAGTAGTATATGTGATTGACTGTTCTGACTGTGAAATCAAGTTATGCAGCTCAGATTCTTGTGATCCATGCCATTAAGAGAAGACTTGCATAGCAATCACTTTGAAAGAATCATAGCTCAAGATGTCTTCTCCAGAGACAACAGGCCAGAGAAGAAGACTATAGCTAATGAAAAAAAGACATCTCCTAGAAGGACAGTATCACAAGGGAGAAGGATGCAGCTCCCCCGAGACAGATCAGTGGTTAGGATGAAGGGAGAAGATGTTACTCATCCTCAATAATTCTTAAAGAAAATTCTTCACTTAATGCATTAGCTAATGAATTCTGAGCAGAAGGCTGTTCTGACTGGCATGACTATACATATTTCAGTGCAGGGTCATGTTAACGTCTAGTGTAAGAACAGGCTACCAGTAGCTGTGCATATTTTGGTGAGCAGAGGACTCTCTTCTCTGCCTGTATATCTCCATGCTTGTATCATTAAGAGTTGGGGGAGGGGAGACAGCAAATCTGAATGGCCTAGCAAAGCCTAGCAGCTTTTGAAATTCAATGATTTCTAAGATATATGTAGCTCAAAAAACTAAATATTTGCTATCGTATAGGATCCTTTTATTAAATAATGAAATAGTACGCATTTTGCTACATTTTACCATTTTTCATCTTAATTAGAACATAAATGACAAAACCATAATTCAAAGTGTCTACTTTATGTATGTATACAGTATGTATACAGTATGTTTATGTGTTTCATAGAATGATAGATACTGGAGTGGGAAGTAATCATTTGTTTCTATAATCATTCTTCTCACCAATGACAGATTGTTCCTTCAAGTACCTTTATATCAGTATTATTATCATCATTATTCACAAGTGCATACGAATTCTTCTCCAGATGGACTACTTGTTAAAATATGCAACCAGCTAACAGAGATTCATTCTTTTCTTTCAGTTCAGGAAGTTTGTGAGGAARGTCGAGAACTTCTTCAGCAAGCTTTAGAAGAAGAGGAAGAGAAGCTTAGGAAAAGATATGAATTGATTCAACAAATACGAGCTATTGAATCTTTACCAAGCCTCAAAAATAAGTTTGTTGATTTAACTGAGGTAAGCTCAAAAGGAAAAATGATTTTTTTTTCATAAATGCATATTGTATGTTTCACATATTCAGAGGAATTATGTACTGCATGCAGATATATTGCAGTCTGGAAACACAACATTAAGTACAAAGTGACCCCATGACACAAAGATTAGATGTGAACTGGAAAGTTCCACAAAGCTTTTAAAATGAAAATATTACCATGAAGAATATTATGATGGTAAGTGAAATCTTAGGCCCTTTGAACTTTCTGTGAATTTTGCCAATAGGATCCAGATTTTATGACATCTTTCAATGCCAGGTGATTAAAACATCTAATCAGCCTTCACAAAGTCACAGATCTGTCAGTCCTGGGCTCTCATGTCCAAACACAAAGTTTGGTCTGATATTGCAGTGGCGACTGCCATGGTTATTAGCAAAATTAATTCCTGCACTTTCAAAATTGTCAACATTTAGGTGTATAAAAGAGATTGTCTAGTGAACTCAAAACTTTCTGATGTGTTGTGTACACACTGTGCAACTGACCTGTGTGTACATGGTTAAGTCCACAGTAAATGTATCCCAAACTTGATGGGTTTACTATTCATGCACAAAGCAACAGCTGATACATCTGACATTGGGCTTGTAGCACATATGATAGAGTTGTTCTGCTCATGCAGAGTGGCCATTTTTCCAGAATTTCAAGACTTAGAAATCCAGAAATCTGTTATCTTACTCCTAAACCAGAAGCACAGTAGCTGAAAGCTACTCTTCCATTTCCCATATCCAGAATGAAAAGAATAATAACAGAATAATATAAAATGAAATTAGCAGTTTTAAATATAATCCTTCTGTTTTTCTTTCCTTTCCTTTGTGTATTCAAATGAAGATCACAAGAAAGGAAACACCCGTGGTTAGTCTGCAGAAACCACAGAGAAGGGAACAGGTCTTCCTTCTGTGGGGCTGGTGGAACAGCCAACATGATGCTTCCATTTTATCTCCTGCTCTTCTGAAAAGAGCTGAGCCATTCATTGGTTTCATTGGTTCCAAAGCTACCTACCCTTTTTGCAGCCCTGCAAATAAATACTCCATCTCATTTATCCAGATTTTGGAACGCATTTTATCTTAAAGTGCAGAGTAAGTGAACAAGAATAAAATCAACTCCGTGAATGTCCTGTCCTCCTTTTCTCTCCTTGGCTTCTCCTCCACTTCTTTTTTTCCAGCCAAGGAGGGCAATTCTCTTATATCAGAGGCAAGCCCAGACCCACTCCAGCCATCTCTGGAGAAATACTACCAAACCACAAGGGGAAAAACAGGAAAAAAAGTGAAAAGTACAGAGAATTATTGTATACCACAGATACTGTTAACTGTCTTCATGGAAATGACAGAAATGCCCCCCAATCTATAGGTTTTTCATTGCTTCCAGGTAGAGCTGTGCATTGTGTCATCCCTAAACAGAACCTTTACTAAGGTCTCACTGCACATTTGTTTCCCAGATGGTTCAGTCAGAAGAGTGCATGCTGCAAAGACACAACTGTATAATGTAGTCAGACCCGGAAATGTCATTACTTTTTCAATCACAACAACTTCTGTAAAATGGTGCAGGCTCTCATTCAGGAAAATAAAGGTGATTGGAATGTCAGTACTTTCTTGTTTTTGAACCTAGTTCATTTCACTGCCATTTACAGTGGCTGTCGACCCCTCAAATAGAGCTTCCACAGAAATCCTATTTGTTTCTAAGTGCAGAATATGGCTTTAAATACATTTTCCCATCTAGCTCATCTCAAAAGACAAAGCAAAAGAACACAGCAGGTTTCAAGTCTTATTTGAAAAACTCATTCCAAAGCAAGCTTATGCTATGTGTAAGGTTACCAAAGTGAAGGTTACTGATAATGGGATGGCCATACATATTGCAAGTAGAAGAGAATGGACCTGAACAATATCTCTCAGTTTACTTCACAATTCCCTCGTATTCACTATTACAATGGCATTCAGATTTGAACTAGCACACTTCTGGTGATAGCTTGCCTTGTTTTTTTCTTTCTTAAAAGGCTTTTCAGACTATGTAAAATTAAATACATGTCCATAAAATTCTGACTTATTCTCATCATTTTTAAAGTACCCAGTTCTTCCCTTGATGGCACTTCAGTTGCCTGAGCACCAGCATTATATACTGCACAAGAACAGAACCTTTCATATTTTTGGAAACACTTCACTGTCTTCACTGAATATTTTTGAAATGCAGACRCTCAAAGTATTCAACCTCTACCATTTTACACTTCTAGGAAATTCTCTTTCCTAGAACTTTTCAGTGTATGTATCCTTGCCATGCTCACACACAACCACTGGTACATGTGCCCTGTTCCAAAACATTTTCCTTTCACTTCCTGTTAATACAACTTTACAGTCATTGACTAGGTCAGAATGGTGGCAAGGTGGTACAACACTTGACATTTGCAAATTCACTCTAAATTCAAATCTGAGAAGGACATAAGTGATCATTAACTGTTTCAGTAATCTGTGGTAGTAAATGTTGATAAAAAAGATGCAAGAAGAAGACTGATTAATATTGAACCCTTTTATCAATCTTCTACTAAAGCTACACTTGACTTGTATTTAGATCATGTCTGGTAAACATGAGGAATGTGGAAGCAGAAACCACATTGGAGAGTCAAACATTAGGTGAAAAAAACAGTGAGGTGATGATCTTCACTTATTGACCTAACTTCTGAAGTTTTAAAAAGAGAAGCTATGGGTACTAAAATTGTAGGAGAAACCCTTGGAAGCGTCCTCAGGGAAGGTCACCCATGACACRTTCTCCTTCATTGACTATCTTGTATCATTAGCCTCTCCAGAATAACTCAATAATAAACCCACTTAAGCACCACTGCTGTAGAAGCAGATAGCCAATCCTGATAAATATAAAATGCTGTTCTGCCTTACTCTGCTTTGTGTTTCCCTTTTCCCCTCCCCATTACTTTTTTCTTCCTCTCTGTTGGCTTTCCCCCTGATTCTTAGAAATGATGCTCTGCACAGCCAGAGAACKATCAGTGGAGGAAGGGTACCTTATTAGGCTTCTTAGATGGCATCCCAGACCAGAGAAGAGGGCCTGGGTCCAGGTCAATTCTTACAGCCAAACTGACAATCTGAGCATCTATCTGTGACTAAGCATCCTTCTCTTTTCCCATTTTTTTTCTTCCCTTCCATGTTCTGTTTTGTAAAAAGCTCAAAAGCAGGAAGTCAAAATGTCAACAACCAACTCACTATCAGTACATGGACTTTTCTGTTTGATGCTAAAAAGGATTGCTTGAAAAAATGCAGGCTCATAAACTGAATAATTTGTCTCCATTAAAAGGATTGTAATGAGTTTTGATTACATATGTCTATCATTATCATATAATATCATTGTCAAAAATACAATTTGGAAGAGCAGTTGTTCTTTTTTGCTCCCCATTCATCCTTTCCAAACTTTGTCATTAATTTTCTGGCACTGGTTCTATGGAAATGAGTCTTTGTGATCAAAATTCCGACCAGTGTTTCACTTTTAATGTTATACAACCATATAGCAACAGTCAGATTAACATCTTTAACTTCCTGAACCGATATATTCCATTATAACCATCAGAATGCATGGTACAAGATATGTACCAAAGATGTGTACCAAACAATATGTTAAGGTAGACAAAAGAATATTAGTTGGTGTGAAATGGATGAAATTTTGCAAACAAAGCTACATAGAAGCTCGGTATTTGTGTAGTTACATGATTTTTCCATATAGGCAAATGTATATATATGTAGACATAGGGAAGGAGAGAATATATGTATGAGCAGGGACTGAAAACTTCAAGTTTTCATGAATCGTTTTAGAAATGATCTGATTTCATTTGCAAACTTCTGCGGACTTCCAAAGATGCTGAAGTTTCTCATTACATCTCAGAATTAGGCTCCTTATCTCTCTCATTCAGAAGTGGATTTTAAAAAGCCTTCACAGAATCACATTATCACAGAATCACAGAATGGCTGAGGTTGGAAGGGACCTCTGGAGATCGTCTAAGTCCAACCCCCCTGCTCAAGCAGGGTTACCTAGAGCAGGGTTCCAAGCATTGCGTCCAGATGGCTTTTGAATATCTCCAAGGATGGAGACTCCACAACTTCTCTGGGCAACCTGTTCCAGTGCTCAGTCACCCTCACAGTAAAGAAGTTTTTCCTTATGTTCAGAAAGAACTGCCTGTGTTTCAGTTTGTGCCTGTTGCCTCTTGTCCTATTGCTGGGCACCACTGAAAACAGTGTGGTCCCATCCTCTTTACACCATCCCATCAGATATTTATACACATTGATAAGATTCCCCCTAAGTCTTCTCTTCTCTAGGCTGAAGAGTCCCAGCTCTTTCAGCCTTTTCTTGTATGAGAGATGCTCCAGTTCCTTAATCATCTTAGTAGCCCTTTGCTGGACTCGCTCCAGTAGTTCTGTGTCTCTTTTATTTTGGAGGGGCCCTTCTTTAAATATTGAACATTCATTTTTGAATATTTTAACACTGGGCATTAAGATTTGAATTTTCTAGGTACAAAGCATTGTTTATTCCTAGTCTTCTCAGATCAAAACAGTGGATACACATCATAGATCAAATCCATAATCTGAAAATAGACAGAAAAAATACTTATTTTGGAGACTAAACTCTCTTCTGGTTTTACAAACTTAAAAAATATAGTTTTACACATTTCAAATGAAACTTAAAAAATCTTATTAAAACTAAATGATATGCCAACTAATTTTTTTTCCAGACAGAAAATACATTGCATTTATGATTAGTCTATATTTCAAATTTTTTCATGAAAAGTTTTATGARCCTTATATTTTTACAAATACAAAAGATAACCTCTACCACCTGAAACTGTTTGTGATAAGCAGTAAGTTAAGGTCTATCTTTCTTGAAGTCAAAACATTCAGCATGATTTGGAATACAATCAAAATATTCTGGTTTTAGTCATTTACTCTTCCCTCGCTATTTAAAGAGTGTTATTTGAACCAATATTTCATTTTCTCTAGACTGGTGGCCATGGTTTAATTTGTGAAATGTCAATAGTGGAACTACGTGAACGCCTCGCTCTACTCAGAGAAACACAGAAGGCAGCAGAGGAAGAGAAGAGAGACCAGATAATTCATGAAAAACAAGCTAAAGAACAACTTCTTCTAGACAAACTAGACCAGATTTCCCTGTTCAGAGCAGAACTTGGACGAGCAGCTGCTTTAARGTCAGTATAAAACAGCATGTGGCATTTAAGACATTGCAACTTTGTTAATATTTTGCTAGCCCTTTGAGAAGAAAAACAAGTATAGAGCAAAATGCTGCCCTTTTATAAATAAGTAGGAGTTTTGCCAAAGATTACAGTGGGGCCAAGATTTCCCTTTTTTTTCTTGGAAGTAATTTTCTTCAGATTTAACAAATCTTTTTCATCAGTTTGAATTTATGGTTGAAGACACTCCTTAGGCTGGTGACAGTATTGCCCCAGGATTCGGAGCCAAGATCATATATTGAGAAAAGCAGCTCTGCCTTTCTTCTGTTCCTTTTCAGTTAATCAGAACTAATTTGATTTTATTGGAATCATTCTAGATGGCTACTTAAAGTGGTTTCTCATTTTTACTTAATAGTTAGGGCCATATTTTTCTTCCTTGAACCTCATTTCTTGTGTAGAAGGACAGGCTTTATTTTAGAAGTTAAAGATATTATAGGAAGGAGATTTTCTTATAATAATAACAAATAATAAATTCAATATAGTATATCAGTAGATCAAAGAGAAAAATCTTTGCTTACAGGCTCTCTGATCAAATTTTGTATTCATTATTGTATTTATTATTCATTATCATAAAGGATCCATAAGCACCATAGATACTTCACATATGCAGAAGCCCTTCCACAAAGCAATAAAATTAAAGTTAAAACTATTTACAAATAAAGTTGAGCAGGAAGAAAGCCTGTATGAAAGTATAAAACATGGCACACCTCTTGATCTTACGCCATTTTTACTGCATCTTGACTAGTTGCCATTGTTTCCTTGCAAGTTGTCTTTCATCTGTGCCATTTTGTCTATTCAGTAGTTTACTCCCTGTCTTGCCATATTTATTTTGCAAACAGACATTCATGCTGAGATTCTGAAGACATAGTCTATAAGGCTAAAAGCATATGTCTTTAGACATGTCTTAGATTTGTGTTTATCACTGAGGTACCAAAGGTGTCTTCTTAGAGTTCAATTCATATTGATTTATCTTCCAGTTCTAATTCTCAATCACAGAAAGCAGTATTGATGTATTCAATTAACTAGTTCTCACTAGTCCCAGCTCTAATTTGGTTTGTTGCTGATAGGTAATCTCCAAAGAGTAGGGTACTGTGCTAGTATTTAAGAGAGAGTGTTAATACTTAAGAAGATAGTTTAATGAATCAATAACTGCAATGCCAGTGGATTGACTGCATGGATCAATGACCTTCTCTTGAATGACATCCACAGAGAGAAGGTTTTAAGACTAACGAACCTGAAATAGAGTTGGACATGGAAATAAACCCTTATCTCCAAGCATTCAGTGTTGTAAAAGACTGTGGAAGCAATTCAAGTCACTACTTTCCATTAGAGATTCAAACTAGAGCTTAAGCTTGTATACCACGTAAAATCTGTTTCTCTAGTAGCTACTCAAAGAATCATTTGTTATGCTAGATATGCAGCCTTTGGATTTCATATGGTGCTGGGTTTCTTTAAAATAGACTCTTTGGCTTAATTCAGATCTAAAACTGATCCTGAAATAAGCTATGTCTGAATGAGAAACTAGCTTTATTTCACTTTTTGTCCTGACACATCTGAAATGTTATTTAGAACAGACCACCATGCCAAAGATGATAGAATCCAATGAAATTAAACACTTAATTTGCAGGCTTCTGTTCAGATTCATGGTAAGTAATACAGAAATGCACTTTATTTTAATGGAACCTAGATTGCTTTCCAAATAAATAAAATATAAAGTTTCATTATATATGAAACTTGATGTTACAAGACTTTTCCTTTCATGGCTCCCAGGCAATCATATGTAACTTGGAAGCATCATCTACTATAGAGAAGCATCATCAAAGTATTCCAGAAATAATGTTCTTCAAGAATGCATTTAATAGCATTATCATCTAGAATGCAAATCTATGGTAGTATTTCTGTTAATATAGGAATACAGTGTGCTGGCCCATTTACAGATACTAAACAATTTCCTGCAGCTTTTGTTTTTTTCTAAACAAACTATGGCCTTTATGTGTTAAATATGCTTTACAGATCCTTAATCCTGAAATATCTATCAAATCAGTGTGAGTGATTAATTGCTTGTGTTGCACTGATATACTACACTGGAGAAGTAAAGATCAAATGATTATGTTTACAGAATTAATTAATAATCATAGGAATAGAAAAGCAAATCTTATCCGTGGTGCTCACAAGATATTGGTATGCTTCAACGTAAAATTGGATGTTATATCTTAAATTGCATTACGTTGAAGGCTACTGCTATCAGCTAAGGTATGGCAGCTAAGCTTTGCTAAAGAAATGTGTTTTGGTTAGCATAGTTGAAATTTAATTGGGTCCCTACCAAGCAGGTTTCTTTCAATATAATTTTCAAACAGGCATGCATCAACTCAGAAGCAGCACATAATAACATATAATGAACTATATTAAACAAAATAGGAAATGGATCCTGAAAAATTACCAAGACATCAGCCTTTAATAGACTGCAAGCCATGGCATCCATCACAGCAATGGCTTTGTGAGTGCTTGCAGAACACTTGAGAAGACAACTCAGTATATATGCAGCATGTCCCTTTAATTGGTAGAATTTCACACAGTTTGAAAGGTGGCAGTGGCATATGCAGTGGACAAACATTTGACTCCTAAGCTTTCAAAAATGAACACCAAAAGATTTATGAGAGTTTCAATACATGCTAATGTATTACAGGTACGTCCCTGCATACTTCAAGTACAATTTCCTTTTATTTCAGTGAGGCTAGGTCTATATTGCAACTAATCTAATGCAATTAGAACCAAACAGTAGATCAAACCAKTTGGTGCTGAGGCTTCTTCCATCCACATTATCTGTGGCCTGGGGGTTTTACAGGCTTAGATTTAGCCTGGTCTTGGGACTTCATGGACTTTAAAGCTGTCCAGAGGAAAGTTATCCCACAAAACCTTACGTACTCAACTTCTGTCTCCTCTGCAAGCTCCTCTAGGAAGCACCACACTATCCTTTTGTCTGTCTCATCCAGATGACAGTAGCATGTCAGTGCCCCCATCACCCACTGCCACCTAAGCAAGGCCTTGCACACAGAAGTCAGCCATTTCCGTTCTTGCTCATGTTCCTGCCTTGCTTATTTTTCTGCTCATTTGCAAGGGACATGATGGTGCCTGCTGCCCAAACCTCCTCCCCACTCCAAGTCTGGGCAATGTCCAGATGAAGTGCTGTGGGGAAGAGAAGGATGGTGACCAAAATTCTGCATCTGCTATGCCAGGAAGGCAGTCCAAACTGACACTAATACTCCTTGGCTTCCCTGTGTAGGAGAAGAATCAGGGAATTGTTATGAGGAGCAAGATGGATGAACTCCCGCTTTTTTTCATAAATTATCACACAATTTTCTATTGAATCTGGAGAGAATTCTTCTGAACATGTACTATCCCGTTTTGAATGGCTGTTACCTTACTTTCTTAGGAAATACGTGATAGGGGAGACAGAGACTGTATGAGCTTTCTCTGCCTTGAAGTTCTCAACTGACCATCACAAAACACTAGAATTTTTAAATTACATTTTTCATGCCTTCCCCTCTTTGAATTTCCCAGAAACGTTGTGATGTGGTATGGCATCTGAAAATTTATGGAACTCTCTGCTTTTTGGAATAACGCAGATGACGAGCACATGACTTCACGYAGGAGAAGACTGAACATTAGACAGATAATAAGCAACTATTTACAATATTAATTCAGAAGCAGCTGCTGTGGCTTCATGATGTTAAACCTCTTGCTGTTTTTCCTGTAATTATATTTACAAGAATCTGGATTTGCATGTAATGAAAGGTTTTGTTACTTATTCCCACTGACAATATTTAATCATGAAGTGTTTACATAAAACCGTATTGTTATATTCTGCTATATCCCTTTGAATGCAATGCCTCATTACAGTGCAACTGGAAATAATCCATGTTCTCAATCAATCAGATTAATTGATAGAGCATAATTTTTAGACTTACATACATTAGAACATAATTTTTTAGACTTCAGTGTTAAAAATTAATCTCACTGTAACAGAGTAGGTAACTATATTAAGGAGGTTAAGGAAGTGTTATCCCATCCAGATACCATGACGCAAACAGCAGAGCAGTTCAGGAAGTGTCTCAGGAAAGCAACTGGAAATGAGAAGCCAATCTAAACTGTGCCTCCTTTTCCATATATTAATCACAGCAAAGATGAAGCTGACAAGACAGACAAAACCAATTTCACCTAAAGTAAAAGAAGTATTTGGATCCCTGTGTTCTTGATATGGACACTTTTAAAAGTAAACTGGTGATTTTAGCATCAGAAGGGACTTCTTCCCTCTTCCTCCTCCTCCTGCTCCTTGAGAAGAGTATGCCTTTAACTGAAAACACTGTAGTATAAGACCCAAGAGATAAGGGAAGGGTTCTGTTGTAAAACAGTTCCGAGGGGCAACTTGTTGGTGAATTAGTCCTGCCACTCACAGAGTTAGTTACCGTATCAGCTAAACAGGGCCCCAGTGCACTCTCTGCCTTGAACAGGTTATTCTGTGTCTTACTGTGGTTTCCAGTAAAAGCAATTGTACAGAAATGCACACAACAAAACAGCAAAACAAAAGGACCTTTGACAAAACTTGGAGTAAAACTAAAAAGCTCTGCTCTCCTTGTCAGCTGAGAGAAGACATCAGTTCTAACCTGGTGATATGTTATATAATCATGTATCTCCTTTGGTAGGGCTGACACTTACTTTAGCTATGAATTGGGCCAGAGAATCACAGCTGCTCATGMCATAATATTAATACTACAGCTTAATGACACTGAGCCAAATTCAAGAGCAATATGTTGAATAAAAGAGAAAGTTGTATGTAAGTGAGTCACTATCTAAAGTGATGTAACCTACATGAAAAAGTTGTGAATAAATTGTGCTGGGTGAAAGTAAGCAAAAACTGATAAAATGTAAAGTCCAGAGAATATAAAAGCAGAGAAAAAAAGCAAAAGAAAAAAAAAGGAAGACTATCAAATAACTGTTCTCTTATTCCTTATTTTTATGCTACACACTGTACTATCAATTTATGCTGACCTAGACACAATAACCTCAATTAATACATCACCATCCCTATTGATTCTGAATTTGGGCACTGAGATTACACAGAAAAGAATATCTTTATTTGCCAAGGAATATAGCAATCAAGTTGAATACTAATGATCATATAAAGAAGATGCCATAGTTCTCACAAGCAAAAAGCTGCAATATTATCACAGGTTTTGCACATATTTTTCCTAAAGAATTTCAGGCTTGAAATGCCTCTGATATTTTCATCGTGGCATCCTGTGGGAAGAAATTATTTTATACTGTTTAGTAGTGCTGTTCTGTAAACAACAAGAAGCAAGTTGTGAATACCACATTCATTGAGCTATATGATTTAAACCTGTTTTCAGTCTAGCTAGTCCCCAGAGGCAAGACCAAATTCATTATTATCAAAGTAATATATGCTCAGATGGATTATTCTGTAGGTTGATACTATTTTACCTTCTCTTTGTTTCTTTTTGATTTTGCAGGCAAGAAGAAAAGAAAAGAAAATCCCAGTCTGGTGAAAGGCCTGTGAAGGATGAACGCATTTTAAACCTGCAGCAAAAGATTATAGAAAAAACAATGGAGCGTAAAAAGCAAGCAGAACTCTTAAAGATTACCCCCCAGAAAACCAGCGTGACATCAGTCAAGGTCTGGGAGTTACATAAAGAAAAACGATCTGCAATATACCCGGTGTTCAGAAACTTTTTTTGCTCAACTGCCACTACTGGCAGGGGTGGCAGAAGCAGGTGCTGCTATATAGTAGCAGCAACAGCAACCCCCTTGCCTCCTCTATGTGCATGTCTTCTGTCTGTCCAAACCATGGCCTCAACCTCATCTTCTTATCATATCTGCTACCACAGACCAAGGCTCATCCATACGATCCCTGTCTTCTCACTCCTTCTACCACATACTCTCATCCCACCAAAACAAGATCTTACCCCTTGTCCCTAACTCTGTCCTCCTCACCCTCCTATCACACACATCCCATGACACCCAACTGTGACCTGACCCCCTCTTCCACCTAAGGCATGTTCCAGTTTATCATCTCCATGATTTTTATCTCACCTTTCCTCAGCCTGGTCCCACATCAAGATATGGAAGCACCACTAGGCCTGTAGGCTTTTTGATGGGTTACATTGGTTGTGTTTCCTTGGCAAGTGTCTAAAGACAAGCAGTCAGGATCTGCTGCTACTGCTGCCACCTCTGCCATTGCCTCACACATGCCTAACATTTAGAAATGGTTCACATACCAGCAACAGTACATACACAGAAGTTTATGAAACACTGCAGTGAACAGTCATGATGGGATCACTTTTAAAAAGTTGTACTAGCCCAATGTAAAATTAGAACTATATCTCCCAGTCTCTCCAATCTGTTAAAATAATAACTCTTGATCTATTTTCTGAGGAGCTTTGATGAAGCTGAATTCAAGTGAAGAGGAAAACTGTATTTTTCAAGTGTGTATAGTTCAAAAACTGAAGTAGTGCCATCTTTCAGAATATCAATGTTTGCTGCCCTCAGAATCCCCATTTCAGGCCACAAAAACCAAAACTGTAGGTGCATGCAGACAAGGGCCTAATTCAGGAAAGCATTTCCTAAATTGAGATGGCTTTCTGAACTGAGGCTTTGAACACATGCTTAAAAGCTTTGCTGAATAGGATCCAGAGTAAAGTGAAAGCAATAA
Source organism: Apteryx rowi (assembly GCF_003343035.1). NCBI lineage: Eukaryota > Metazoa > Chordata > Aves > Apterygiformes > Apterygidae > Apteryx > Apteryx rowi. The sequence goes on from NW_020448530.1 coordinate 4,253,151, forward strand.
ATGGAGACCTCAAAGGAAAACAGCCATATAATTACAACATGTGAGTCATTTTAAAAAATCAACAAAAAGAAATTATAAATTAATATCTAGAACTTTTGACTACCTGATGTGGGACTCTGTGAGTGCTCTTGTGTCATATGAATATGCAAAAAAGCCAGATTTTGAAAGCTGTTTCAATATTAGTTTTTGTCTTTTTATTGGGTTTAACTGTAAGTCTCTGAAGATGTCACAGTGTTTTTGTTTAAGTTCTGCTCAAATGTTAAGATAGCTGTAAGAAAAATCCAATAGAAAAACCTCAAAGTTAATATAAATTATTTAAATATTTTGGTGTGTCTTCCATCAGTACTGTTTGGCTCTGCCTGACTGTATCCAGATGTTATTACAAAGAAGTGGCTYAATTCTGGCCAGTTATGTCCAGCTGCATCTTTATTCTAGATGAACTGCATATTGCTGAAAACAGTGGTAGTGTGACTATAAAAAAAGAATTCTTCCCTTTATGCAATAGTTACCTCGCGCTCCGTTGGTACTGCTACCTTTTAAGAGTCCTCAATAAATTGAAGAAAATGAGACCTACTCCTGTATTAAAGTTCCAAGTCTAGATTGTGGCTTCAGTTACATTTGTGATGGCCCTTTAGGCCCAGTGAGTTTGTGCTGATATAAGCGACAATAAAGTTTGTTCATAAATCACTATTCAGTTCTTAATAAAATAGAATTTATATTACAACTTAGAAAACTAGAAAACACATTGTTCTATCATTTTAAGCCAAGAATCAGATGAGAAAGTCACTGTTTTCTGTTTATTCTGAGCTTTCTTGGCAATGCTGCCTTGTGTACCTAGTTTTTGAATCTGCAAATCAGTAGAGTCTGATAGAGAGGATCTTTGCAACTGTTCATTTATGGCTTCAAGTATAATTTGCTGGCAATGGGAGAACATAAGGTAGTGGCATTGGAGCATATCAATCCAGATGTAGTTTTGTCTTGACCTAACATTTTGTGGAGTGTTGCAGCTGTGTTTAATTCATCTTAAACTGGGCAACCCAATCAAGTTATGTTTCTATTCATCATGCCTAGTTTGAAGTTGACATTTCCCAATTGTGTTAGCAAGTAGAATGTGTCACCAGCCAGCCAGATTATCATATAAAAGTTCAGTGCATCATCTAAATAGAACCGTTATATTCTCTGCGGTCTGATAATCTTTGTTTCTTTTCTGCAGAATTCTTTGCAACAGAACCATTGGAAAGAACTGGAAGAGAGTCGGGAAAGGCAGTTCAAGATCCTTCAACATGGCTTCATGGCCAGAGAAACAGCTCAGAAAATGGCTGCATATGAGGCAGCAAAAAGTGGAGCCACAGTTTGTATACTGCGATCTGAAGTAAAATAAAATACATTTGGAAAAAATTCAGACTTGCTGGAAAACTTCTCCCAGTGTGCCTATATACTACAAGGTTGAATTTTAACCTTTGTTTCATCTTTACAGTTTGAATAGCAGAACTCTGGTCATACAGGCACATTTGAATCAAAATTTGTTAATTTTTTTGTCATAGATTTTTTATTTTTAATCTATAATGACCTATTTTTCCAGCTAGAATCAAAAGCTGTAAGAAACTGAACCCTTGCAGCTGAGGCTTCTGTGGCAGAATGACAAATATCTGGGTAAGAATGCTGTGGTCTGTATTTCTGTTATCATTATATATTGTACCATGATTTGCTACATTCATCTTCCTAAAGAATAAAAATGAGGAGAAAAAACAAGCAATATTTGTTCACATATTTATCGTTTCAAAAGGCATGGTCAGCCCAAGTTCCCAACACATCTTCTTGCATGACAGTAACAGTGCATAGCAGGACCACCAATTTCAACACTGGTTTTAGAGGGTGAGGGGAGAACTGTTCAGAAGGTTTATATGACATGATGGCCTACAGCAGCCAGAGACTAGACTAACTGACCTAGACATACCATTYCTATATTCACAGAGGTGAATCTTTTTTGTCTTTGCATGGTAGAAGGAGAACATAACATTGTATGATCCCTTTAGGGAACTGCTTCCAGAAAAAGGCAAAAATCTGTTACTCACCTAGAAGATAATTTGCCCTCTGTGACAATTACTATACTGTGTAAAAAGGCCTTCAAATCACAAGATTTATTCCAGGCATAAAGTCAGGGAGGATATAAATCTGAATTAAAATCTGTACAGCAGTAAGACTATGTAATGTATTTCTATCTTAAATTTGTGCCAGTTACTAAGTGTTTAATTATGGCTATTGCAAATATTTAAATTGAAGGAGACTGTCGCTGACATTAGAGTCAGGCAGCTGCTTTTAATGCTCTCACAACATTATATTTCCCACTTTTTGCTGAAGGAAATCTAATGGAATTCTTTTGTTGCCATCTAGCTGCGAAGATCACTTCCACAACCTGCAATGCTGACAAAACGTGCTGTATTTTTCCTTCATCTTAAATGCTACAGTAGTCCAGGAAAGCAATGTAGGACTCATGCAGTAGCTCAAAAGGAAGAGTTAGGGATCCTAGGAGAGCAGGAAGGAGGAGTGGTAGCCGTAGAACTACAGAAAAGACAGAACTATGATGCTATGTCTAGTAGAGGGTTGAATAGCTTAAAATGACAAGCACTTGGTTGCAGAGAGTTTATCTTCCTTTGTGTTTGTTCAGCACTGCGTTGTATTGTATTCCCCAACAACAGAGCCAAGTCTGGACTGTAATGCCTCTGTTTTCCAGAAGCTAGCAAATAACAGGACTAACAGCCATGGTCTGGGATGTTATACAGCTGAATAGTACCATGCATTTTGAGAATTTAGAAAAGAGAGATTCACCAGCAGGCAGATAAATAGGCAGCTGTATTTGGAAAGGGTTTTCAAATTTCAAAATTTCAAAAACTTATCATACTGCATACTTCTTCCTCTGGGATGTTGGCCCCAGCCTTCAAAATTCTTAATGAACTGCAGTCAAGCTGACTCATAACTATTTCCTTCTCCATGTTTTTCCCTGCTCTCAAAATGAAACGACTGAGGAACAGCGCAATCTTAATTCAGCTGTGGAATTTTTACCATCAGAAGTCACAAATAGCTTTATTCTTGCTACTTTAGGACCTAATGCATGAAGTCATTTTCATAACCAACATTTCAAGGAATGTAAAAGAATGAGTCTTTTGGGAAAGATATCAATTTATTTCTTTTTTACATGTTTTATTGATTTTACAGTGATGGGAGGTCTTGCAACAGAATACGCAGAATAAAATCAAAGATACAGCATTCCTCGTGACAAACGTGGATAACTTGATGTTGGACCAGCAGACCCTGTGCATCACAGACCACCAGCAGGAATTGCTAGGTTTATTACAAAAGTAGCTGTACTGCTATTAGAGCCAACTTAGCTTTGAAGCAATACAGCTGCATTCGCCCTGTGCTGCCTCAGCTAGTGTCTGCAGTACACATAATCCACAACCTTGTTAATCCACACACAGATAACCGAGAGCCAACAATGCGTGTACACTCATCACACTCCGCAGAAACACAGGTATGTGAATGATCCGCATGATTCGTTCATTTACAGGTTTGTTGCTGCGTTTGTCTCCAAGGTGACAAGGGTAAGTGAAGAAGGCTGACTCTTAAATAAGCTACCAAAACACATTTACAAAATCAGAGGTTTCACCTGTGTTAGTAACAGAATCAGTAAGAAACCCCTGTAATGTCACGAGCTGCACTTTCCAGAATCGCTCGGACGAACGCGAGGCTGCAGTATAATTAGGCCCAGGTTTACTGAGGAAGACTAAGGGATTTCAGCCCCGATGTCAGCATCAGACGCACAGTGCATGCTCCAGCATCACGTAGTGCAGGTAGTGCCGCGTGGTGCTCGGCTGCCTGCTCGAATCAGGCCGGCAGCCTGCTAACGACGCGCAGCCCAGCTTCGCTGCCCGTCTGCCTGGGCAATCGCACCTGTCGCAGGCTCCGCGGGAAGAGACGGTGCGATTATTTAAGTGAACCCAAAGACACGCAGACTGCTGTGCTGCAACTGCAAGCGTGGAGGTCTCGTGCCATCACTGCAAGCGAGGAGGAGYGTTCGAGAGGAGCCACCACGCAACACTACGAACCTGCCTACAGACTGCCACGCAGCCAGGCAGGGGGCCGCTTACGTCGGCGAAAGGCCAAATATTCCTCATGTTTGCAAAAAAGCCCTTTCGATAGGGAGATACGGGCACAGAAATACCATCGTAAGCATGCGTGAGTCATAGAGAAGGTGTGGACTAGTCGCGTCTAAGGCAACAGATGTTTCTCTCCCAGGTTCGCGGTTCCGATGAGTTTCTGTCAGCCCATTGGGGAACACGTCTGGATCACTGCCGTTTTGGGGGGTAACCGCCAAACTCATGCGCCCGTGACACACCAACCGCAGCAAAACCTGGCACGACCTGTCCCGAATTTCCTGGCAGATGGTGAAACACCTGCCGCGGCCCCTTCCCTCTGGAGCCGCGCAGACCCGGCGACTGCGAAGAGTTTCCCGGGGGCCGCCGCCGCGGCTGGCAGGAGCCCTGGCGGCCTCCAGGGCAGGGGCCGCGGCCCGGGCCCCGCCGCCCCCCAGCCGCGCCCGGAACTACAACTCCCAGAACACCCCGGGGCCGGATGAGGGGCGGGGCCGCTCGCTCCGTGGCTCCTTGACTGACGTGYGCGGCCGCCCACTCGGAGAGCTGCAGGGTTGCGGCCCCGCCAATGGCAGGAGGGCAGGGGCGGTCGCTGTGCTACGCAGTTGCCGGGCTGGTCGCCGAGGGTGAGTGCTGCAGGCCGGGGGTTCTGTTGTGGGGGTGGGAGCCGCGGCCGGGAGCGGCACCGGCGCCCCCGGGCCTGCCCCGCCCCACCGAGGCGCCG
>NW_020448530.1:4258391-4267076 GCF_003343035.1 Apteryx rowi
GGGGCCGGGCTCGGGGCCGGGCCTGGGGCCTGGGGCAGGCGGCGGGGGCAGCGGGGCGGCTCGGGGGAGCCGGCGGGGCGGCGGGGGGCTGTTCGCCTGCTCCCATCTTGTGCCGCCGCCGCAGGGGCGGAGGTGATGTTCCGTCTCCCCCTGCCCCTCTGCTCCGGTGCGCAGAAAGGCCCAGCATCTTCTTCCTTTCTCCGTCCTGTTTTGGGGCTTGGGGCTCTACGCCGTGTCCCCTGCCCGGGATGAGCAGCTGCTCCTAAGAGCCGTGAGCAGCTCTTCTTCCAGCTTCTTCTGGCCAGTCTTCACCATTTTCAGCCTTCCTGAAATAGGACATCTGGCCAACTGCAAGCTTGGGGTGCGTTTTGTTCTGTGGGTGGCTTTTGTTTGTTTTTGTTAGGCCACCTGTAAGCATATGTCCTATTTGTCTGTAGATGTAGCTGACTGCTTAGAGCGGGTCATAAGTAGTAGGTTGCGTATCTCATCTTCAGTCTTTTTATAGTGCTTGTCACCAAGGTTTTGTAGTATGGGACTGCTTGACCTAATTTGGATAAAACATAATAGACTCAGCTTCTGCTTTTACTAAAGTTGGTGTAGCATATTTCTAAAAAAAGGCAGAACATCTTTAATGGTAGAGGAGACACACATGATATGAAAGTTTTGGAAGAGTAAAATGGCAGATTACTTTTGCTGGCATACGACAACTTAATGCTAATGCTTTGTGATAGGCACGTGCTTCTTTTGGTCACAGAAAATCTTTTCTAGATGCTTACCTACCCTTTTGGTACTGTGTTTCCTGTATTAAAAGTGCAGTGAGACATCTTAAAAGTGGAAGTGAGAAGCAAAATCTTAAAGGCATAGCATGTTGTATTTTCTTGGCTAATGCGATGTATATTGTTTTTTGTCACCTGTGCCTTGTACAGACCAAACATTTAGTCTGAAATTGTTGCTTTGTTCAAATGTTTCCTTTAGAATATTTCTAATGTTTAGGATGCTTATAAGGTCAAGTCTTGTCTATGTTAGTCAGACATGGTAAAAATGTCTACTTCTTGCTTAAGCTGACTTGCTTCAAACCAAAGTATGTGGGAGCCCAAGACTTTGTTTTCAGAGTGGTACAGGAAAAGTTCTAAATGTATGTTTAGTGAGTTAAAATCATAAAAACTGAATTTTAACAAAGTAAATTTAGTCAAATGGAATTTGATGGAAAATATTGACTTGGGGGGGCATTAAAGACTTAAAATCATGAATAGGGAATCTATTTTTTCACTGCTAGTGGAAACATTCTTAATTTAGATGAGTTTATGTGTACTTTTCTCAAGTAGCTACCTGTTGAGAGAATGATCAGTGGATATAGCCCTTAAAATGCCAGTAAGTTAGCTAGAATAAACCTTGAACTTTGCTGTTATAAGGACATAACAGTCATTAAGCCCTTGGGAGGGTTAAATGACAGGAACAATAACTGTCTGTGGAGAACTCTGTGCGTGAGAGGAAGGGGAGTGGCTTTTCATGGTTATGTATCATCCCCCAGTGATGCAATAAAAAAATCCTATAAAAGCTAGTAGCATTTATTGGCTCATCAAGTTGATCTGCTAAGTTTTTGCATTTAAAAATCATCGGGGGGTTTTTAACTTACAAATCCTAATTCTAGGACTTTTGAGTTGATGTCTGAACACATCTTGCTACAAGTGTAATGGATGAGCTAGTAACAGCTTCAACTGGAGTTATTTGATGCTTTTTGGGGGTGGTGTGTGTGCAATAACTCTATTTCTAGTATCCAGTTTTGAGAATCTTCATGCTGAGTTTTATAGTCACTGTGGGAGGAGAACCATATAGACCTTATTACTGAATTTGGACTATTTGGGACTGTATAAAGATATAATTAATTTGAGTGGTTGTGGGGTTTTGAGAATCTTCGAAGAATTTTTATTGATGGGTGTGTCTCTAAATGTGCAAAATTTGGAACTGCTTTGTTTATCTCTTTTTGAATGCTACTAATTTGATCTGCAGTATTTTAAAGAAAGCAAGTTTTGCTTTATTTTTCCTATCCATTCTTGCAAGTCGGAAAACTAATTTTCAGTGAAATTTCCATAGTAAGCTAAGAACGTATGTGGAAATCTGTAGCACTACAGAAGAGGTTTGTTTGTTCTTGCAAGAAAAAAAAGTTGSTGGATCATAAGATTCCTTCCATAATTCTAATAAATTCTAGCAGTTTGTTTTTCTTTAATTCTTCTGATTTGGTAGGTTCATCAGTATCAGTGCAAGCCTATGATGATTTTAAGGTCGTTTTACAATTTTGGGCTTCTCTATGGATATCCATTCTTAACTCTTTCTTCTTTGGAAGAAGCTCACAAAGAGGTTAAGATATGAGCCTTTAGCATGTGGAAGAGCACAGGAGTATTTGTGCCTCTCACATGCTATCTGTATTAAGTGCTATAACAACTAATATAAAGAATTGCCAATGTTGGAAGATTCTGAAAAATAAGGCACATAAATATRTCAATGCTGCTCTTTGCCCCCCGAGTTCCAGAAGCAGCTCTGTGCTATGTTGCCTTTGAGGTCTGAAGTTAGATCTTCTGGGCATGTAGCAGTAATCCTAAAAATAATCTGTTCTTGGGTATCTTGGTAAAGAGGGGTGTGAATATTTAACATAAGTAAGGTGGTCTTGCGATAGATCTTCTATTGTGTATCAACTTGGTTTTCTTTTTCATGACAACTTTCCAATTTAAGTTGTGTGTGTTCTTTTTTTTTTTTTTTTTTCCTCCTGTGATGACTCTTCTTTGGTGCTTAGGCCACTTATGGCCAAAGAAAATCTGTGTAATATTTGCCTCCAGAGTCATCCCAGGTTCCCCCCCCACACACCTTGTATTTTTAACCTTTTTAAAGATGCTTTGTCAGCATACCACTGCACTGGGTTGTGTTCAGCATTAAATCCAACAAGCACTGAGTCTTGTGAAACCTTTCTGGGCATTTTATGCTGAAATTTTGTTGTCTAGTGAATGTTTTGCAATCTTTCAGCAGGGTGGATGCATCCATGTATCAGATTGTTTTAAAAGATTGTATTAAAGGAAGTGTGTTTAAAGTTTAGTTCTTTATAACCATCAGATGTGCATACTGACTAATATTACCCACTTTTTTATGAGGTGAAAGTTGTTTTTTTTCCAATTCCATACCTGAGGAGAATCAAGGAAAAAATCTTTCAGTTTTCTAGATGAAATAATGTTAAACTTATAAAGAATCTAATAGTATAACTTTTTAATATAGCTCACATTGCTCAGTTTTGCTTGTCTTTCTGCTGTGTGGGGAAAACCGCTTTGCCTAAGTTACTTTTGGTTTCAGTTGTAGCTGTTAGATGCAGATGGTATGTTGTCTTTGAGCGACCTAGCCCAGGTAGAATTGGAGACACTAGCATGTGAAAAAGCAGATGTGCTACATTTAGAGCTTTTTTTTTTTTTTTGGTTCCTTCTTCTATTGTGTTCCCATGTGCCCTCCTCGCTTCACCTGCCTCTTCCCCTTGCCTCTGCAAAGCCCCAGTGCCAAACCGATGAATAACAGTCCTATGGAGAGAGGGACTCCTCTAGCACCTAGGCAGTGTGGTCACAGAACTGTGTCTCTGGTTTGTTTTGTAGGGTTGTTTTGAGGGCAAAACTAGACRTGGTCTCGCTTAAAGAGTTCTTGTTCCCTGTTCCAAAAATTCAGCTAAGTCAGTAAAATAGGATCTTCCCAAGAATTTTGGTGTGGCTGGCAGAAAAGCTTTGTTTTCTTCACAGGTGAAATGAAATCTAGATCTTAAGAGCAGTAGAGTGAAGGGTGTAAAGAGAACACATGTAACTTGTGCCTGGATGTAGAATGCTAAGAAAATGAAAGGGTCTGCATAGGTGAATCTTTTCCCAAGGAAGTGGGAGACTGAAGGTCAATATCCTGCTCTCTCTGATATAGAGCAGACTCTGAGCCTTAGTCTTGCACGTTCTAGGTGAATACCTTAAGCTATTTGCTCTCATTTCCTAGAAAAACTCTCAAGTAACTTTACAAAGAAGTACAGATATTAAAAGCACTTTCTGTCATATGTAGTGGAAATCTTAAGAATACCAAAACTGATTAAGTTCATATTTATGGGGTTTTCTGATGTATAACAATCTCAAAATTGGATCCACTGTGACTAGAAACTGCCAATGAGCTCACAGATTAACAGTACTTTTCCTAGATCAATTTTTAATGCTGAACCTGTTAAACTTTCACATAGATCTGGCACGTAATGGGTTGTCTAACTTAAAAAAATATGTTGCCTTTCATTTTAGCATTTTTGGAATTCTGTGCCAGTTTAAAAATGAAAAAATGGGAGGAAAACTGAGTGCATACTGTGTAGCTTAAAACTGTGCGTAAATGCACTTTTATCCTTTTTGGTTTAGTAAAAGTACCATATTTACTGTAAATATTCTTCAGGTCTCTTGTTTTAATAATTTCACAGTTTAGTGTTAAATCACTTACTTTGAGACCCGTTAAGAAACATAGGAAAAGATTAAAAGAAAAAATCAGTAAGGCTTACTTTAACTCAAGTTTATAATTAGCGACCAATGTCATTCAATCCCACTGTATGGTCTCAATGTTTCTTAAGAGTCTCATAATGAGTTCTGATCTTTCTACTGACATAGTGCCCCCCCCCCCCCAAAAAAAAAAAAGCAGAGGTGGGAGCAGAGAATCCCAAACTCCTGAGGTTGTATGATGAGGAAATTTCAAAGATCATCCAAGCATTAGCTGTGTGACTTTTTAACTGACTAGGATATGCAGCTAGTTCACATCTAACACTCATGCAAGGGCTTATCTAAGTCTTAAGAGGGGAATTAATTTCTGACTTCAGTACAGAAGGTAAAGTTTTGGGGAGACAGAATAAACTCAGCAGCGCTCAGACATACTTGTCCTTGAATTTAGGAAGACTATATCCTTGGTTATGGATTTATCTTATGCTGTTAGCTCATCCATCTATGCATCCATGATGCTCTTGTTATGTTTTACCTAAAGTCCCTGCCACTCTTGTTTAGAGAAGACTAGTTACCTGGAAACTATCAGCTCAGGAAATCTGACATTATTCTGTTTTGTCTTTGAAGCCATAACCTGAGACTGACTTTGACAGTGACCCTGTGGCATTCTCTTTCTGGGACAGCTATGGTTATGGCCTTTAAAAACAACATGGTTGTTTTTAAAACCCTGAAGACAAGGGGTTATCCAGTGTTCAGGAATTTGGACCTGTTATACATCCAGAACTGTGACTACAACAGTGAACTAAACCTCCTAGGTTGTTAAAGAGTATGGATGACTTGCATAGTCAAGCTGCTTTGTCCCAAAAGCAGTAGATTATCCTGTGTTATAAAATAATGTATATATATCTTCCTAGTTATTCGTTGTGGTTTGCTTTACCACAGCTCAAGTAACATCTTCCTGGCTCTACCCTCTTTTTAAAGCAGGGTACTGGACTTCACAGCATAGATCAAGGTCAAATATGGGAAAACAGTTCTTCAGTCCTTGTTTGACATAGTTGTTTTTCCTTGTTTCTGTGATGCAGAGGACAATCCTGTTTATCTGTTAAGTATAGTGACATCCATATAAACTGTGTCTCTAAGAACTATACTTTTTGTTGAATTAAACAGCATTTTCTGTCTTTCAGCTTGTGCCCATTGCATCTTTTTTTACCCCCACTGGGTGTTTATACACATTGATAAGATCCCCCCTGAGCCTTCTCTTCTCCAGGCTGAACAGACCCAGCTCTCTCAGCCTCTCCTCATGTGTCAGATGCTTCAGGCCCTTAATCTTCTTAATGGCCCTTTGCTGGACTCACTCCAGCGTGTCCGTGTCTGCCTTGTACTGGGGAGCCCAGCACTGGGCACAGTGCTCCAGATGTTTCACCAGGGCTGAGTGGAGGGGAAGGATCGCCTCCCTTGACCTACTGGCAACGTGCTTCCTAACGCAGCCTGGGATGCTGTTGGCCTTCCTTGCTGCGAGGGCACATTGCTGGGTCATGAAGATAGATGCAGTTTGGCACAGCTACAGCCCAGGAAGGTAGACCAAGGTCAGTGCTTCTGGAGTAGTGAATTTCTGCCTTGCTTCTTTTGTTTGACAGCAGTGGAATAGGTCTCTTCTGATAAGATCCATCTTTTGATTATGTTACTTGACTAGTTCTAAAGCTTGCCAGGGCTCCTGTGCAGTTGGATCTGTGAAAACATACTAGGCCAGGAGATCCTAGCTGGTTTCAGACCTCAGGTGAGGGGAAGCTGTGCATCAAAAGGTGATTTTTCAAGACTGTTAAGATTTGTAACAAAATTTACTATCCCTAAGCATTGGTGATTGGATGCTTAATTGTGTGTTAAGGCTTTTGTTTATTATTTTATGCACTAAAAAGCAAGTTGTCTTACTGGCTTGATTTTTAGGCTTTATAACCACTTCTTCTATTAAAGAAGAATTTCCTTTGTACTAATTCAACACTTTGTCTTCTAAATTGAGTTTAGTTTGGGGTGGTGGTGGGGGGAGGTTCCACTTCCTTCTGCTCTTTCCTAGCTCTCCTTCTGTTGGACACATGATAATTGTACTGTGAGTAAGCTTAAGGTGTGAACTTCAGGAGCATGTCAGCTACCCAGCTTATTGCTAAAGGGGAAGAGATGAAAAGCACACACAGAGGCAGTCAATAACCTGGTGGAGAGGGGCATGCATGCTGACAGTTACTACAGAACAGATACTGTAAAGTCGTATTCTCTTACTCAGTGGGAACTTGTTGATCTGTCTGTATTTCTAAACTGAAATTTCTGTGCTCCACTTGCTTTAGATTCCTTTCCAGCTGTTTAGCTCTCATGTTGGAATCTGGAGATGGGTTGGAGAAAAGAGAACTGCTTATCTGTAATTTTTGTTCTCTGAAGAGGGCTGCTTATGACACAATCCCCAGTTATTTCTGCCCACACAGGGACATCTCCTGAAGACGGTCAATCAGTTGCTTTTTCAAATGAAACTTAATCGGGACTCATTAGTATTTTTTTTGTTTACAATTAAACTGGCTTATTCTGGTGTTTGGTTTAGGAAATGGAAAAGGAAAAGAATGACTGAGGCTTCAGACCTGTTTGTAGGTGGCTGAGGCTAAACTACTAACCTCTGGGACTTCCCATCTAGCTTTGAACAGAAACTAGTTACTCAGGAGTGGGAATCCGTAAGAGTGGGTGCATTTAAGAGAACAAGAATTACAGATAGGTAATCTTCTCTCTTCTTTTCTTATAGGTTTGGAAGAACATCATTCTAAGATACAGAGAAATCTGGACTTTTTAAGTGTACTACCTAAAGAAATATAAGGAATTGAAACTTATAGCTTCCTTGCAGTTAATTTTATGGTATTTGTACCTCTTTCTTTTTCTGTAGTTTTAGATCAAGAAACACCATGAGTACAGTAAGTATTTTACTAATCAATGCAAAACTGATTCTTGAACTGTGTGATTTTATGGTATTTCTGTAAGTCTTTTTTTTTTTAAGAATTTGTAGTAAATACAGTGTAGCATAAGCGTAGTTAGAGTCCATGTAACTTCATGTTCTGTGCTGCTTAAAATTTTTGATCTCTCTGGGTACTAGCAGTTTTTCAAAAGTACTTACAATGTGGGCAAAAACTTTAGTTCAGACTGATTCAAGTGGTTGGCTGGAAGCTAACATCTGATATACTTTTGAGCTAGTCTTCTCATTTGCAAACCCATCACAAAATGTTTCTCCTTTGTTACCCATTTGTTAAGAGATTTGTGGTGATGTCTCTTCCTTCATGTGGTGAGTAGGAAAGACCCATACCACCATTATATGCATGAGACAGCCTCTTAGTGAAGTGTTTTGTGTGTCCTTGTCTGCTTCTTTCCTTGGTGCTGCAAAAATAAGGTCCATGTGAATGTTACTTCTAAAGAAAATTAAGGCTTTGTTCTCTCTTAGACTCAAAGAAAGCGCCGTGGAGGAGCAGTTAATTCTAGGCAAGCTCAGAAGCGAAACAGGCTGATAGCTTCTACCACAGAAATGGCTTCAGAAGCAGAGCCAATAGAACTTGAGGAAAGTGGTAAGCTTTCTTTTTAATCTGGGAAGAAAATAACTTGCTTCTGGAGTGTTGGGGTCCCGCTTGACTTGTGTTTGTACCAGTTTCAAAGCCCTTTAAAGGGGAAGAAGAGAAACCTACTTATTTTTACAAGTGTCTAGTGTGGACTGTGTAAACAAGAAGCCTATTGACARCTGTTTGTTACTGAGGTGTGATGCATTCACCACTAGTGATAGATGAGTTATGTAAGAATGGTACATGAGCGCTGCCTGGCAGCTGAATGTCTAGCCTGATGAGTTGGGAGTTACTGCAGCTGCCACTGCAGATAATGGCAAACTAAGTATGGGAACTCCCAAGTTTTAAGGAGATGATTAAAAGGTTGTCATTAGTCATGCTCTGTCTCTCAAAGGAGAGGCCCTAGGTAAATATGTTTTTACAAAAAGTATCAGAATTTTAGAAGCCTCCTTAACCTTCTAGCTATTTAAACTGTCTGCTGAAATCTTAGGAAAGATTAAAAGTAATTGTTGGTGTCCAGATAGTCATATGGTTTTTGCACTTTTTGGTGTGCATTTGACTGTTAAAGATTGGAAAAGACATAAGACGGGAACATGTACATCAAAGCGCTAGAAAACTATGCCTGATGT
>NW_020448530.1:4267136-4279039 GCF_003343035.1 Apteryx rowi
ACAAGTACTCTGTTTTGGTGTACCTCCCGCAGGCTTTTGACATATAACAAAATTATGTGAGGAGATCAGCTGCTGTTCCTCTGTTGAGGAAAGAACTTAAGTGTTGGATATAATCCTGAAGAGAAATAGGGCATGGGCTGAATCATACCTCAACCTGTTATACAGTGGCAGATCATTTTACTCCTCTGCAAAGTCTGATCTTGATTCTAATGTTGTGTTTTTAAGCTGGTGAAGAAGTAGTAGATCTCACATGTGAATCTTCTGATCCTGTAGTAGTTGATCTAACTCACAGTGATTCTGTTGTGGTAAGTAGTGATCAGCACACTTATCTAAATAGAGTAGTCAAATTAGTTCTGTATTGTGCTTCCTGATAGAATTTACCCTTAAAGCCACATTAAATGATCCAGGTTCAAACTTGACTTGATGAAAGCCAGGTGTTATAGGTCAACACAGAAGCTCTCTGGAAATGCTGCCTAACAGACTGTTCTCAGGCACAGCAACATACTTTTCCTATTTTCCCAGTGTTGTAGATCTGCACCTCTACTTTTCTTGAAAAATGACTGTTTATACGGGAATTTAGGCTAGAGGTGATGCTGTGCCTTTTCACTGTGCTGACATAATGATAATGCCTTGTAAGTATAACATTCTTTGAGGATATAGGCCTCTTGTTAACTAAATGTTGAAGGTACCTGAACTGTACAAGGGCCATGTTCTGATATTGCCTTTGGGGTTTCTGACCAGTGTAGCTATTTAGAGTATAATGCACAAGCTCTTCGGTTTACTCGTTGCTTGTAGTGTGTATTCCTTAATAACTAGGTACCGTCTTTATTGCTTCTAGTCTAAGGATCAGAGGAAGTCTGGTATGCTTGTCATGGCTCAGTCACGAATGTTTATGAAGAATCATACTGATAATTACTAAGCTTGAGGAATCTGGAAGACTGAATACTAGGACATTGAGGAGTTCTGTGGAAATGTATATTTGACCTATATTTGAAGATCTATACAGTAGAAATAAATGGATATATTGAATGTAGAAGTAAGAATAAAACTTACAGGCTCAATGCTTGCAAGATCTGGCTTTGGGTCGTAGTTGACCGAGGTCTAAGTTTCAAAAACACAGTCTGTGGGTCTGTCTTCTGGTATCTAAATAAGTAGCCCGAATGAAAGAATTAAAACAGGGTGCTTGTATTAATACATTTTAGACAGAGTTCATGTTCAACTCCAAATGGACTTATGAATACATCTATTAATATCACTTGCAGATAGTAAGAGAGAGATCTAAAATAGCATGTTGCCCCAGAACTTGTGGAGAATATAAACCAGTCATGGATAACGTAACATAAGTGGATGTCATTTAAACTTGAAATATTATATGTCAAAGATATAGGTCAATGTTTTAAATAAAAAGTGAAGGAGAAAACGGATAAGTCTTTGACTTAACAAATATAAGGTGTTTAGCTGCAATGTCAATGTAAGTTGTTCGTATCACAGCAGTGCCAAGCACAACTTAGTTGATTGTGTTAGAAACTAGTTCAGTTTTCTGCTCCAATAAATTCTCAAAAAAAAAAAAAGAAAAAGAAAAGAAAACCCACCCCACTTCTTTGTTACTGCTTTTTAAAGCTAGATCAGTATTTGATCCGGTCCACATTGCCATTTATTTCCTCAGTGTTTGAATGCTACTTCTGCCGTACAGAACCAGAAACAAAAAGCAGGAATAGCATGGGAATCTCTCATGCTGGAACTGTACCTGAGGCTTTGTAAAGGAAAGGCCTCAAACTTTACATGTAATCTGCATTGTCCCAACTCTAGTTCCACTGAAGGCAGCGGTGTGGAACTCCTGTGTTCGACAGTTGTTAACCTAATAGGAAGTGCTCATGGACATGAYACCCAAGCTTGCCAGTTTGGCAGAGAGAGAGGGAAAGAATCTCCTCTAGTCTAAATCAGATTAGAGTGTTGGTATTGTGGGGTGTGGGATGTTCAAGATGATATCAATTATTAATGACACAAGCTAGGAATCGTAGGGTATCACTATGGTTTTTTTGATAAAGAATGGTAGAAGTAGTAAATTGGCTGTTGCTCTGAAAATAACTGATTGCAGCAGCATAAGCAGAACCAGAAGGCAAAGGGATGAAATGGAGGTAGCTTATGTGGTGTTTCTATGTAACACTTGGGGTGCATGCCAAAATCTAATTTTTGTTTTTCTTTTCTCTCCCTTCCCATATATATTAATGCAAGATTGTTGAAGGTGAGTCGACACTTTACAATTGATAATGGAATTGTTTTAAACTTTAATTTTTTTCATAATACTTCTTATAAGGTAAGCTAGCTGATATTCTGTTGACCAGTATCTTTTAAATTTTTTTGTTTTCCAACAAACTTGAGCATTATGGATTGAAACTGGATTTACCAGATGAGAAAGGACAATGTTAAAGTATCTGACCAGTATGCTAGAAAGATGGATCCAGTCTGTGTTCTGTACTTTATACAAGCTCTGATAGGAACTGTCTGAAATAAAATCTATAAAAGCTGCTCAAAATACTTTTCTTATTTTCCRTATATAGAAGTTCTGCAAGCTTCAAGTTGATAGTGATATTAATTAGCAATGGAATGTGTGCTTTGAATAAGAAAATGTTGAAAGGCTTTATTAGCCTATATTGCAGTGAAGGAACTAAAGTGGAAAGAGAATGAAGGTCATAGCATTCACTTTCACTGTCTAGTCTAACACTTTCAAATATAGTGCTGGCAAGTATTTCACAAATGTGGGTTTTCTTTTTCTACTTTAGGTGTTGTTATAGTTATAGGCATAAAGAAATTAATCCTTTACACCTTTCAGGCCTTGTTCTGATTAAAAGCTCTGAGATGTGTTGTTTGTTAGCTGTTTACTTAGAGGACATGATCCATTCTGGGCTCTGGATGAGACAAGATCAAGTAAAAAAAATATATGCAATAAAAGTAGTAGCTGAATGCTTATGCAGGAAGGAACTTTAATTTTGTAGCTGTTTATATAGTACTAACTGATCAGTGCTTGATTATTGTTACATGAACACTGGAGTTGTGAAGAAACTGTTCTTTTATGTAATTTCTAATAGTTAAAAAGCAAACAGAAGTTCTTCAACCTTTGTATATTACAGACCAGGCAATTAAAAATGTTTACGTTCTTTATCTGCTCTTATCTTGGGCAATATGAACGCCATTTTCAAGTTATGTTAACTTCCTTCAGGAGGAAGATGGTGAAAATTTTTTAAGGAGACAGCTCTAAATATTTTTCTACTTTTCCAGATACTGCTTTTAAAAAGGCTCATTTTGTTGAAATTGCTTTTGAGAGAGGGGATTCAGCTTAAGCTAGACACAAAGAATGGAACGCTTTGGCCTCATAACTGGACAGAGCAGTGAGAAACCAAAAATAGCAGCTGCATATTTTAAATTTTTAGACTTAAGTCTGTCTTTCATAACTTTACCACTTCAAACTTTCATCATGAGAACTATTTATTTTAAACTTGGCTATCAGAACAAGGTATTGGGGGGGGGGTATGTGCATGTAGTGAATAAAGCCTGGGAGCAGCAACTGGCTGCTGGAAATTGTATTTCTGCCCTCAGCAGTTTATGCAACTCTTGGGGATGGCCCCCCCGCTTTCTAATCTCATGCAATATGCAGTTTTGAACAAAGTGTTCTCTGTCTGCTTTTACACTTTTGTTTCAGTGCTATCTTGCTGTGCTACTTGGAAAGTTAACTTCAGTAAACTGAAGTTTTTTTGTTTTTTTTTTTTGTTTGTTTTTTAAGAAACTTCAATTTTGGTGGGGGTGTGTTTGAATTCATTAACAATTGTTGTAATTCCTCAACAAAGTGTAAGAATGAGGTAGCTTYGCTTTGTAGTGGAGATCTATTGACAGCTAGTGAATAGATGGTTGCTACATAAGTGTAACTATATACAAACTTGTCTCCTAGTCTTTGAGATYCTATTTCACCTGTTTGTAGGGTGAATAGGGCAAATTAATAATAAAGAAGTCAAAGTTTTATGTCAGTATGTAACTGAATGTTCACAATATCTGGAAACGTTCAGTCTTAATATTTAGGAAACTAGTTTGTTTAAACTTGCTCTTAATCCAGTTGAATATGGCTTAGTCCATTTAAAATGTGAACAGTTATGGACTATTTCTAATAATTCATTTCAAGGATGTTTCCAGGGCTACTTCTCATAGTATATCTAACTTGCCAAAATTAAATTACAGAGAATCAACGACAAAGGAGAAATCTCAGACTAAGAAGCCAGCGGCAGTCTGACAGCTGTGTACTGAGCAGTGATGATGAAGATGAACCGAGAGATAATGATGTGTATGTAACAAATAAAGTGTCTCGAGACCTGGGACCACTGGAGGATGAAACTGCAAGTTCAAAGTATGTATTCTTTACAACCTAATAAACACTGAATTATTTTTATATGTACAGGACTAATTTATATTGTTATAATCTGGTTTACCTTTGAAATCATAACTTATTCTAGTTAGTTCCCCCTTTCAATATGCACAGTATCATATTCCAAGTACTGACAAAATGATACTCTTCTCACTTTTAGAATAAAAAGCCAAAGAAGGACACACAATTTTGCATACAACCTTCCAGATGAATGTGGGGGTGTGGCAGGGAAGAAATATTAGTCACAGGCCATAGTTCATAATGTATTGCATTTACTTTTCACACGAAGGCCTAGCAGTGCTGTTAAATATGCAAATATTTTCGTTAGTGTAGATGAGACTTGGTATCTGAGAACAGCAGGCTGCATCCTGGCAAATTCCAGTAAATACTATTACTTATTTACTACTTTTGTGCACATCATGTCAATTAACTGCCTTTTTCTCTCAGAGTAGTAGCAGTGCTTGCCAAGGTATATTTGCAGACTGACTGTGGAGGTAATGCTGTTACGGTTTTTGTTTTGTCCTGTGTCATGGAGCTTTTGTACATTTGCACATGAGATGGAGATCTCACTGTCTGGACAGCTGCCTGCATAGTAAAGACCATATTTTGAAGAGAAACAGTAAATTCCTGCTGTAGAAGCACTCTGTGTTGTTAAGAAGGACACCATRTATTAGACCAATTAAATGAGGTGTATGTGTGACCAGGAAAGGCAAAGAACACCGGAACAGTGATATAAACATCTTAAAATCTGTATCTTTTTAAACACTTTAAATGATTCTATTGTAGTCTTTTTGCCTAGCTCACTGACAGCACTGCTGTATACTTAGACCACCCTGTTCAGACTGTATTACTATTAAATGATTGTCTCTGACAGTAAAATAGGTGAAAACAAACTGAAATTGAAGTATGATGGTTAATAGAAACTGAAGAAGAAATCTATTTTCATTCACCAAGAAATGTATTTTCTAAAGAATTCCATAAATGGCTTGATAACAGACTCTAAATTTAGTCAACTGTGGCAGTCAACTTACTGCTGACGGTGAGTGGGGACAGCTATGCCCATCTCACGGACAATTATATAACTTTGAATCAGGATTCCCATCCGACCTTGCAGCGTAAGGTGCTGGATCCTGGCCAAGTAGATGTCATTTATGATGCAACTGATCTGCCTGCCCTGGGTATCAGGGAGGATAAGAACTTGGCGGAAGGGATGTGCTGGATAACTTTCAAACCAAAGAGCATTGGTGGGTTTTGTTTTGAATTTCAAGTGGTATATGGCGTTGACAAAGACTGCGGTGTAACAGTGAAGCTGTACAGGGGCAAAGTTGTTCTGCTTTATGGTACCTTGGTTTCTGCTACTTTTAGGTGTTTCCCTTGAACAGTCATTTACTTGCTGTCTTAACTCGCAGGTGTTCTTCTTTCTTTCAATTACCTGCAGCTCAGGTGCTGCTTGACACAGCAATCTTTTGAGTTAAAATGTATATTCCGATAAATAATCGGACACTTATGCAGACAGTGATGAGCTCCTGCAACATGTATTTTTGTATTGGCTAGAATCTCTATTGGTAACTTTTTTTTCTTATAAAATACAGGAGGCACATTAATGTACATCGGTAGAATCTTTCTAATGGAGCACTTGTGCACATGTTTTGAGTATATCAATCTTAAGAAGCAACTCCATACACTGATCTTTTTATTATCTTTTTAGTGTGCTTCAAAACTTTTGGATTACTGGAAGGCAGTATAGGGAAGAACTTGGATATGGAAATTTTGTAGGTCAGTTCTTAAAGAACTGGTTTAAGAACTTACTTGTGGCTCCTGAAGTGCTTGTAGCATTCTAAAACATAGTGCATTTCGTCAACGGACTTCTAGATTTCTTATTTTTTGTTTTTAAGTATATAGATGAGTAAATCACGTTGCTTATTTGATGTAAGGATTCAATGTCTTGTTACATCAATCTCAAGCTTCTGTTGAAAGGCCTCCTGCTCTGTTTAGGTAAGGCTAGAACAACTCAGTGCTGTAGTGTTTAGCACTGACAAAAAAAAAGTACTGATTGCGACAGAGCACAGTGTTAGACTACAGAATTAATTTACACTTGTGCATGCAGAGATTATCACCAATTGTAATTAATCACTGAGCTGGTACTATAGCTGCTGCATAAAGCATTTCAGTAGTAAAAATGGGGAAATTAGAGTTAAAATTATGTATGTGAAGCTAAATAGACTTCAGTAGTACTCACTGTTTGACTTAAAATAAAGGGATGAGGGTTATCTCATGCTTTTTACTCTTAATGATAAATTACAGGGTGTTGCTTAGCATGGGAGATAACATGAAAAAGCCTAGGCCAGCAGAAGGGGCACTGGTGTTCGTGGTAAGGGCCTGTGAAAGCAGCTTGCAATGATCATTTAAAATAGGGACTATCTGTAAATAAAAGTGGCAGGAAGCTCTTATTCTTTCTGATACAGAATAGTGTTTAGCACTCATAGTATGATGTGTTCCCTTACACGGAATAGCTATGTCTGTTAGTGCCTGGTACATGCAGTACAGCCATCCTGGAGGCTGAAGGCAGGAGCATATGTCTGTGACTCAGCCAGGTAACAGCCACAGACTCCGTCTTTTCTTCTCTGAACTGGGAATTAATTTTTTGAAAGCTTCCTTGTGCAAGCGTGTTCTTGCCTGACATGCACAGCGTAATCTTCTCTCAGACTAGACTAGTCACAGTTTTGCTGAGATAAAGGCATCTTGAGGGGCCCTTCCACCTTGTCCCCCTGACCCTAAACATGCTGCTGTGTGCAGGGATGGAACTGGCAGGACTGTGCAGAATTTAGTCTAGTTTTGGATGTGAATTGGTTAAACTTACAATTGACAGCTACAATACAGAAGTCATTTACTTGTAACTTAGCTTTGTTGGGGAGCTCTGCAGAATTTTATTCTCAGCATGCTCAGTATTCTGAATATATCAAAAAACTTGTTAGGCAAGGGTAAATTAGTGAAGATACAAACATTGGAAAAGTTGTTATGTATTAGACTTTCTAAAGTTTAATTTCCAGTGTAAAATAGAAATTCTGATTTGTCCAAGCTCTTGTTTGATCACTGAGCTAAAACTTAAAACTCAAAATGTAATTGTTTTTCTAGAAGAAAACTCATTCTTAAAAAAAAAAAAAAAAACCTTTGCTCTGGTCTGCATGAAAACATTATCTAATGCATCATTCACTATGGCTTGGTGGACACTAAAATGCTTTCAATACATAAACAGCCAAACTGTCTGCAAAATATGTTTCACGTAAGCGTGCATTTTTATAAGGAAGGAGTTCTTGGTCTTTTGTGTCTTATTAGATTGGGATGCTGCTAAATTAGAATTTGGGATGTTTTAATTTCTGTCAACCTCTTCACTTTGAGAATGGATAGTTTCTAAACCTGTTCTTGTTGCAAAAATCATTTGTAATCTGTTGAAGATGCTATACACTCACAGTGCTAGAGACTGCTGTTACTTTTAATGATAGAGCAGGCTGACGAACTGCATCTTCTTCCTATTTTCCCTTTAATGTAATAGTTGAATGAAAACTAAAGGGTTGTTTCCCTTGGGTAAGGGAGACCCTAACTGCTTATTAATGTAACAAACTGAGAGTTAAAGGCATACAGAGATCTTCAAATTGACTGTCATGTCTATTCTATGGAATCCAATGATTGCGTTACGCTCTGTGTGTCAGTAATCCTCAGTGCACTGCGGAATTAATACATGCGTGTTCTTTCTTTTTGTCCTCTCTACCACAGGCCTTCTGGCACCGTTAGTTGTCCGATTTGTATGGATGGCTACTCGGAGGTAAGGATCCACATGTTGTCATCCCTGCCCGTTTGTGGGAAGGGGGTGCACTGTGGACTTGTGTTAGGTTATGTGGGAAAGTACAGACAGTCGGCTTTAAGGTCAGGCCTTGGCTTTAAGGTCTAAGTAGTTTGTAACTCGGTCACTTCTTAGTGTACAGTGATAGAAAACACTTTCCAAGATGGCACTGAAAGATCTTTGGGTTCCTTATTATAGCAGTAATGTACAAATACAGATACTCCAAGTACTGTCTGCCTGGTAGCAATAGACCAGCTAAATTCCTCATTCCAAATACCTGTTGTGATTTCTTTTCTTCCAGATTGTGCAAAGTGGACGACTTATTGTGTCAACGAAATGCGGCCATGTCTTCTGTAGTCAGTGCCTCCGTGATTCCCTTAGGAATGCCAACTCCTGCCCAACCTGTAGGAAAAAACTCACTCACAGACAATATCATCCAATTTATATATGAGTACTTATATTTCTCAGGACAGACTCAACTGGATTTTTGGGGAAAATGTCATGTTTTCAGTGCTCTGAAGATTTAAGGAGCAGCAGGTTGTACACGCATCCAAATGTAATAAAACTGATTTTTTTGAGAATAACTTGTACATATATATAAACAGCTTTTTTATGGTCCAAGCTGCTTCTTGTTATGTCACTGGTTGTAATGTTAAATTTATGACTGTCTATAAACTAGACCAGCAGCCTATATCGGAAATGAAGCAGCTAATCCATTTCCTTCTACTTTTTTAATGCTTGAATAAGAGGGGTCTGAATATTTTGTTATTTCTTACTCTTTAAACTACTCCCACCATCACACACAGATATGGAATATTTACCTTTCAGAATACAGATGAACACTTTGCCATTTCATTACACTTTCATTTTTGTCCTATACTATGCTCATTACTATATTGCTTTCTGCTAAACCATCTTTGCCCAAATAGTATAAGTTCTGTAACAATTGAACGTTTAATCATAAATCAATATTAAATTGACAACCAGGGTAATGCAATAAAATAACCTGCTGTTAACCAGCAATCAGGTTTTTTAAGCAGAAGGCTTGAACATGTAGATGTCTATGAACTCCATGAGATCTAAAGTACATAGCCAAATTACAACATGTACAATGTGAAAATATTTCTTTGAATGTTTTAACTGCCAAGAATCCCTTATTTGAATCACAATACTGAGTTTATTTTCTAACATGATGAAATGGTCTCTTGGGTTTACTATTGTTCTATAGCTCTCTCTCCTTGTAACTAAGGAGAAAATAGTCTTCTCTAGGCTTGCTAGTGATGAATAAGCAGCAAATTGTATGCTTTGCTTTTGTCAGCTGAATACCAAACTACGTAGACAGATTTTTTTTTTTTTTTTTTTTTTTACTATATCAAGTGTACCCAGCGTAATGCTTAAAGTTCAGTATGTTCACTTCACTGTTCTCTTCAGTTGCTATACTGACACCTGACTGGTTTTAGCCTGGTGTATAGGATTAATAATTAAATAATTGTATTACCATAAATTTATAAAACTGAGGCTTTAAATGAGGTTTGGTAGTAATGTTGACTTAGAAGCTTTTTGAAAGAAAAGTTTAATCTCCCTTTGCCCTGGGAGTTAAAATGTACCTCTTTAATTAAAAAAAAAAAGTCAGATACATATCCTAGGTGAGGATTTTGCTGCTAAAAGAGGCAGGATTATGCACCATTACCAGTTACTATTTTTTTCCCAGGGCTGAGTTATAAATGTCTACTTTAAACCTGTTACAGCACAAATCTCCAAGCTGATGGGGAGTTCCAGATGGGCTGACAGAAACAGGATTATAATAATTAAATGTAGGTGAGATGATTAAAATCAGTATTTTATGATCCACATATGCAGTAGCAGCATTTGTGAAAGTTGAAATTCAGTCTGGAAAACAGTCCAAAATTAAACTGTCAGCCACTTTCGAAAGTTGGCTGATTATGAAAGCCATTAGAAGCCTTTTCTGTGCCCTGGTGCAACACAAGGGTAGGTTGCCTTTAGTTAACGTTGCTGATATCTGATGTCTTTGCTAACCTGTCCTAGGGATCTGTAGGAAGCCTTTAATTAAAGTCTTCTGATTAGCTGTCTCAACTTCTTGATTGAAGAATGCAACCCAAGAGTAAAATTTCTTATTGGAATCTGCAGGGGTGTTACTGGATGTAGTAACACATCGAGAGCTTTGTTCCGCGAAGGCCAGCTGCAGAAATGCAATACCTTCCCACCCCGCTTCTGCATAGCCTGGCGTTAGCACTGTTATCAGGAAAATGCAGGCTCTGCAATCCGGCAATACTGTAACTATTAAAAAGATATAAATGTTTAGTAACTGTGTGCTTCCCTTTGGTAATATAAACTACAGGCAAATGAACAGAGCAATCTTAAGATAGTGCAGTGACAACAAAGGCTGTGATTTGTGTCCCAAAAAGCAACTAAGATGATAAAACGTACTACTAAAGATTGCTTAAAACATCAATTGCATGAAGAGAAGCAGCCAAACATAAAACTGTCTAGATATTTAAGGACCACAGAAACACACTTTCTCCCACCAGCTTAGAAAAGGAAAAAAGCCCAAAAACTTATGGCCAGTTTTACTAAGGGAGGCTACTGTATGACAGGGAAGATGAGATTTAAGGGATTACGTCTGGGGATGAGGCCGAGCAACATGTTCGTACATCTTTCGCAGTGGACTAGCTGTAGCCTGAAATGACTTTGCACAATTCCCTCCATGTAAATATCACTTTATAGTTTGTATCTCAATAAATGTTTTAGATATCACAAACTATAAAATACTCAAGAAAAAAAAACTTTTAGCTTTGTGTACCCTGTGAAGTGCCACAAATTTTGTGCATCTCGAAACAAATTTTAAGCTCTCAGTACCACAAGGAAAAATGGTAACTTATACTTTTAAAAAAACAAAATCAATATATTTGAGTTCCAGTGATGTTTCAGTATAACAGATGACATTGGCAAGAACTGATAGATAATATAAAGATTTTTTTCATTATGTAAATGTATGTCTTGTTGTATATAGTTCAATTTTTCCTGTATTTAATTGTATTCATGTCTGTATGTCACATCTATGTTGGACTCTACCGGTAGGCAAACAGTTCTTTTAACAGGTGGAAATAAAACTATTGATTTGATGAATCGGAAGTACTCTTTCTTTTAATCACACTGTATCAATTGTGTTTGGGGGGTGGAAAATCCCTAATGCAGAAAGCTGCTTTTGGTCAGTTTATGTGTACGGGCAAGGGGGGAGGGGGGGGAGATATTGCCTAGTCCGTAGAGGAGTAGTTACAGATCAGAGGTCCCAGCGCTGCTGGAGAGATGGGGGTTAGGGCGAATGCAGAAGTGCGCTCGTGAATGGGGGGAACGGGGGGCCAGTGACAGGGTTTGCACTGAAGGCCTGCAGCGAGGTGAGGTGCTGCTGCTGCTTAGTTGTTGGCCCCGCTCATGTTTCTGTTGTAGCTGTGCACCTCAACGTACAAAGCATCGTGCTGGAGAGGAGGATGAGGACTAGGCATGGCGGTGTGAGTGTCGGACTGTTTTATTTCTTTGCCAAACAAAAAATGCTGTTGCCCTAAGGTTCTCTTCTAGTCTCCCTCTCTCCCTCCCTCCCTCTCTCCCTCTCTATCTCTCTCTCTCTCT
>NW_020448530.1:4279045-4305783 GCF_003343035.1 Apteryx rowi
CCCAAAGTTTTTTGTGAAGTTCTCCACTTTGCAGAGAGGAAAAAATATTCAGGCTGGCCACTTAGGTGTGTAAGCATTTTCTAGAGCATGTTAGCCAGGATTATATCCATATGCAAATGCACTGCATCAGCAGTCTACTTGTTATTTATTCAGTTGGTCTTAAATGTTTTATGATGGACCTGAACAGCTGCTGTGTAAATGTATAATTTTGAATTATGTTGCTGCTAATAAAACTCATTAAGTGTGTTTGTCTTCTATTGATCTTTACTTACAGTAGACTGATGCCTTTCTGCATCTTCTGATTGTGTTTTTCCTGTCCCTACCCAGTCCGTCTTAGTTCTGGCTATGCGAGGAAACAGATGGTTTTACTCTCCAGTATGGAAGATTACCTATTTTGTAGTCTTTCAGAATGAATGCTTTCTGCAGGGCTGTGTTCTCTGCCCTGAGAAAATTGGGGAGCTAGTGCAAAATGCTGCTTTCATCTGCAGGTGGTGATCAGCTATAGCAACTCCTTCACTGCAGGCATACCCAAGGTGAAGAGCAGGTGCCTGAAGCTCACACATAGGCTAAAACAGTGCAAGGGGGAGCTCTGAGAATAACTTTTTTTCTGCAGCTTTGGTGTTCAAGGTATCTTGCTTCTCASTGTTAAATTCCAGCCTCTCTGTACTGCTGTAGGCAATAATGAGAAAAATTTGCAGCTGATGGAAAAAAWCATGCCTGATTTTATTTRGCAGATTTTTTTYGCAATGAGCTTTGGCAACCTGTACATTTCTGAACTGTTGGTTGATCCCAAATTATCATCATTATTTTGGATTTTTATTTTTTTATTAAGGTGCTGCCGAATGATAGAGCTGGCCTCCYCTTCTACAAGGCTATTCAGAAAATGCTCTTCTGCCTTGCTCCACATGTCGGTTCTCCGCTGAACACAATTCAGTGCAAGAGGTCTCCTAATTCCATCTCCACCACCCCCTGATAACCTRTGGTGGAACTGGTATGATTTGATTTGAACAGCCTGTGCAGACATATGGGCTGTTGTGATGGGTCAGTCCTTGCTGCTTCAGTTAAGCTCAGTCTGCTTCTGATACCACTCAAAATATCAGATCCATCAGAGCTAAATTCTGATCTGCAGTCAGCTTTGACACTGCTGTGGGGCGAAGCAAGTAGCAATTACAGGAAGATGTTCTCACGTTGGGTCGGATTCCAGATTGCATTTTTGGAGGGGGGAAGAAGTAAATGTGATATCTGAGTGAGATAACAAAGTTGGGGAAGCTGAAGTCCAAGACCAGAGAAGAGCAGTCCTGCACTAGGAAGCTGAGTCAGAAGCATRGTCCAGGGGTGAGGTGGAACATTAACAACCTGGGGGATGTTGGAGCGAAGGGCAAGGTGACTGGGGAGGATGGTCCTGGGGTCCAGTGCTAGAGCACCATGAGAGACAAACTGAGCTAAAGAGCAAAGTATGGCTGCAGCCACGTGGTGTACGAGCAGGCAGGCTGCGAAGGTAAATGGCCAAGGGTAAGCGTTGAGGTGCTTCAGAGAGGTCGGCTTAGCAGGCCGCGGTCGCTGCAGGGAGCGGCTGCGGTGCGGCTGCTGCRCTTACGCCTTCAGTGCCTTGCTTGGGTCTCGCGGGGATGGCGATGCAGCTCTGGGGTGATGCTCACAGGTGGGGCAATGCTGTCTATAGCGTTTCTGTTAACCGTAGAAGCGTGTATCCTTCTGTGTCATGTTTGATACACATTTGGTGACAGCGAGTGCTAATTTCAGTTGTTCTGTTAAAATCTATTTTATTTCCTTAGAGCATGATGTTGAGCCTTTGGGCTTGTGAGAACATTTTAATCCCCAAATATTTTATCCGTCTGTTGCCTGATAGTGTGCAATTCAGTTTGGTAGTATGTGTCTTGCTCTGTTTCATCTGAAAACCAGATTCCTGTCAGTCTTTACAGCTCTCATTCAAGGACTGTTAGCAATGAAAACCTTTAGGGCTTCTTCATATTCTTTTGGACGTCCTAAATGCTCCTACAATTTCTCTTTGAGAGTTCTGGGAAGGTAAGAGGAACAGGAGTATCTTGTCTTGGGCTTCCCAGAGGAAAAGGTTGCCATTTCTACCAAGGAAAATCTGTGATGCTGTGTCCAGGTGTAGCTTGAGAGCTCTTTTCCTTGACCTGTCATTTTAGGAGGGAGTCCAAGCAGTGCCCATGGTGTGTGTACAGTAGGAACATAGTGGTGGTGGGATGTATTTTTCAGCTTCTATTAGGAAAGAGATTGAGGTCTCTAAGACCATTTCAAAAAGATGCTGAATGACCAGCAAGCTGCATTATCTTCCATCCACTCTAGACCCAGCAACACAGAGCTGAAAGGCCTTACATACCCAAATATCTTAGATTCACACTCAGTGCACCTTTATTTTCATATGAGATGTTACCTTGTCTTAAGGTTGTAGGCAAGGCAGTTAAAAGCAGATGTATTACGAATGAAAATGTGAGTGGAGACCTGCCTATTTCTAAACCTGTTTCCATTCCCAGGAAAGGTGCAGGAATAAGATATTAGCAAAAAAAAAAAAAAAAAAAAAAAAAAAAAAAAAAGCGTTAAAAGCCTTTAAATGTTATCTCTACCAGAGAGCTCTCTGAAGGGCTCGAGTAAGGCAAGGTCCCTGTTCTGCTGTATAAATTCATATTAATCCTGATGTCAATGGTGTGTAGCGTAAATGCCTTGTGACTTTGGCTTATGGGGAAGATGGAGCACTGTTGGGTTTTTTTATTTATACTAACTCCTGTGTAGCTCTTTCTGCATCTCCTGATTTGCAGCACCATGACAAGTGGGCACTTTATAATTCGCCTGATTAAAAGCGCACACATGCCAGGGGAAGGCAATCCGTAAATTAGGCCTTAAAACTCTGACCGGTGCAAGGAGGTGGTGTCCTACGGGTTCTTTCCTTACCCAGTTCCTCCATAAATCTCACTCAAATGCATCTCTCTGGAGGAATGGTACGAAGCTGTGGCTATCCCAGTGACCGGAGCTCTAGTATAATTTCCCCACAATGATTTATTAACAGCCAGAAAGATTGTAGCTTATTTCTAACTAATTCAGCAATCACAATTTTAGACATTCATCATGCATATATTTGTGCCTGCCTCTCTCCTTCCTTCTCTCTGGAGTGCAGACGGATGAATTTTAAAAATAGCCTAGGGTGAAGGTTTAAATAAGTCATTCATTTAACAAGGCTCTTTAAGAGTTGCTTTTCTAACCTGCCAAATTATAGGATGGTTATAATTTGTTTGAGTTTTCCAGCAATTAAGAAAATGCCTACTGCATCTTGAAGCAGTAGCACCCCTTAGCCAAGCAAATTGCGCATATACGGGTCTCCAGGATAAGGCAGGACCACAGTAGGGAAGAGCGAGCTGGGCCCTAAATGACAGCTGAATTGCAGGCAGCTGATTAGCAAAAATGCTTGCAAAAGACGGATTTTCATACGCTTCTAGCTAAAACGTAGCTGAGGTGCYTTTGTAATACTGCAGGCTCTCTGTCGATAGAGGTAGCTTATTAGGTCTGCCAGCTAATATTCCTCTTATTTTTGTATTCTCCTGCCCCTTGTATTTAGAAGGTAGCGAGTACAGCACAGAAGACAGCGCTGCTCGGCTGTGTGAACGGAGCCCGCCCGGAAGGAAAAGGGACTTTTCCTTAGAAGGTGGTTGTACTCTGGAAATAAATTTTAATCATTATTTTTGAATATCAAAACCCAGCCAGTTCCACGAGCTTCTGCAGCTCTCTGCAGGAGCTGCAAGTGCTGGTTCGCAGCCATGGTCCGAGGGGACCGCTGGGAAGCAACGAGAGGGTCCCGGGCCAGTCCAGAAAGGTTGTGTYGCTCCTAGCAGCAGCGCTGCGCAGTCTGCTCGGTCCCACGGTCACTTCCGAGCCTCTTTCCACGCTAAAGCTCAGTTCTGGCATCTGTCAGGTATTTGGGGACTCCAAAGGCAGAGGCTTTGGGCCTGTTTTCCCGACCTGCTGAGTGCCCACCGCCCCTTCCGATGCGGGGGATTTTCATGGGAGCGGAGCGCTGCGATTACTCCCAACAGATGCATGAAATCGTCGTGCTGGGTGCGCGGCAGCTCCTTGAAAACGAGCAGGAAGCGGGATGCTCTTGCCTGGTATTAAAGACACGGAAAGCTAAGCTCGATACGCCGTTGTTGTAACTCAGCGTTGCTACCTAGCAATAGCGTAGGATTTTATTGGGTCTGTTATTGTTTCACATCTGTTAGGACACCTGGGAAAGGTTATTTTGAAATGATTTTGATAACAAATGTTTACCTATCTGTGCTCTCCTGTGAACTGGTTTTACAGATGAACTTGAAATTCTGGGATCCTCGAGACAGATGTCGGGCTTGCACGGCTGAGCCCCTTGGCCGCACCACTAGGCTCACGCGTTTAATGGGCAAACAGCCCCAGGTCCAGGCTTCAGCGCCCACCTTGAACACCTGCGCGGGTCCCGGGGTGCCGGGCCGTTCCCGTGGGGCCCTCGGGGCCGGTGCGGCGCGGCGCGCATCCGCCGCTTCCCTTCGCCCGGGCGCTGCAGCGCAGCAGACGGGGATGCRGCGCCGCCGGCTCGTGCAGCAAACGCTGCTGGTCTGCGCGAGCTCAAGCCAAACCGACGGCGAGTTTCACACTCTCCCTGGCTGGTGCCTGGCGGTTTGGGTTTGGCTCCTTCTGGACAGCCAAGCCCGGGGGGGTTCCCAGCGCCGGCGCAGCTCACCAGCCACGCTGCTCCCGCACCGCGCGCATCAGCCGCGTCCCGCTACGCCCGGCGGGGAGCCCGGGCACCAAAAGCCCCTGGGCAGCGTCGCCTCACGCAGCCGGTGCTCGCGCACTCGTACTGCTTTCGGGCCGGGAACCCTTCCGCAACGCCCAGCGCGGGAACACCGGCCTGAAGATTTTATTCATTAAGCACCAGTAGTAACAAAACTTGATTACAAACGAATGGCTTCCTAACTAGGCTACTTTTGTTTTATGCCTTGAGCAATTTGGAGAAATTAGTGGTGAACAGAAAATTTTGTCAGTGTTGTGAATGATTATACCTGCAACTATTAAATGCTTGTTATTAAATCAGATCATAAAGCTGGCAATTTTTGTTTAAGCTGCATACTGATACCATTAAGGATGCCACGAGAAAACTAATGGAGGTGATTAGGGGTCTGAGTGGAACATATGGAAGAAGGCTGACTTTTATTTAGCCTAACAAGGGACCCGTTAGAGAGGATTTAACTGAAGTGTTTAGTGTGTTAAAGTATCTTGCAATGACGGGCCTGGTATGGAAGGGAAGGGATCTCTCAAGGTTAATGGCCAACATTAAAACAGGCTGTTGTGGTTCTTCTTCTTTAGCACTCAGCTGTGAGCGAGGCTTCCCCAGAAGTCATCAGTCACGGCAGTATCTTAGCCCCAATTTTACGCGCAAGATAGGGAAAATCTGACCAGTGCAGGGGAAGGAGGGTGAACGGATCAACAGCAAAGTTATATAACTCACAGGAGGTCGGTTTAAAATTAGCACCAAACGTAGCACTTGAACCTGCCGGGTCCCTGCCTGAGGCTCGTGGGAACAGCGGCTGCTGGAAAGGAGGAAGCGGCCGCCCGGCGCGAGCAGAGGACCCGCGGCGTCGGTGTCAGCGCTGGCGCTCCTGGCCGCCCGTCCCGCGGGTGAGACAGCGTGGGCGGCCTCCTAGCCCTGGCTGAGAAGATCCCCCTGTCCCCGGTTGAAGAAAAAGATCTGAAAACATATGCAAAGAAAGTGAATAAGGTTCCGAGTTTTCCTTTCTAGGCAGCCTTGAAGCGAAGAGCCGCCAGGAGGCAGGAGAGGGGACCATCTCCATAGCTACGTTTTCCAAGAAACCTGCCTGGGCCTGGCATGTTTAGTTCATGTGCATATAACTAGGAGGTCCAAAGAGTCTACAGGCATGAAGAAAGCTTCACAACTTTCTTAAATAGCCCCCAAAACAGTGATTTCAAGGGCGTTGGCTGTTTTTTATGGGTCCCAGGACCCTCCAGGTTTGCTGACAGCTGAAGGACACCACCAGCACGGTGGTCTGGGTGGGCTGAGAGGAGCGTTCGGTGTCCGCCACGGCGTTGCTCATGGGCTGGTGAGGGTCTGAGGGCCTTCATCCCATCACCCACATCGCAGTTTGTTCCTGGCGGGAAGATGCCAGGCGTGCTCAAACGACGGTCTGCTCCGTTTACTCCAGGGGTCTGCGCGGGAAAAGAAATTGCGCTGGCRATCAGAGATCAGAGATCGGAGAGGAGCAAAGCGAAAGCTCATATTTTCCACATGACCTCAGCTGCAGCGGCGAGATTAACGGGCAGCGCTGGGACGTCTCCATTGCGCAGATCCCCCCTAATTGTGCCAGCTGGGCAGAAATACTCTCTTTCTAGTGCTGCAGAGGAGACAAAACTCTTACTAGAGGAAAATAATGGATATTACCTTTCAAAAGGATGGTGATTTGGCCTGAAATGAAATTCCTGTGGTCGACAACATGTGCTGGAGTTACAAGACCAAGCACTGAATTACTTAGGAAATTGCTACAGGGGAGGTCTTTGAAGCGGCGAAGCGGGGTGAAGAGTGCCATAATATATTTAGCAGCTGATAATGCAAATTACAGTCAAAGCGAGGAGGAGAGGAAAATAAATTAACTTTTGAGAGTGTTGCTGAGCATTTATGGGAAGGTAATAGGTTTCCTGACACTTCTTATAAGAGGCTGACTGCTCACGCGGCGGTGCTGGACCGGCGCCAGCGCGGGCAGCGAAAGACCCTCGGCCCCAACTCCTCCTGCCGATGCCGATGCCGATGATGCCGATGCTGATGCCGCCACCGGTCCCTTGGTTTGCTCCGAGCGCTGCTGCGGGGCTCCGCGCCTCCGCAGCCCCTCCGGCCCCGCTGCCCTGGCACCGCTGCCACTGCAAAAACTTGCAGAGGAGCCGTCAGTTATACTTGCCCCGAGACGCAGGCAGGTTTTGCTCTGCCGCCTCCGCGACGCAGACGGACGCGTCAGTGCGGCTCGCGAGCTGGTAAAGGGCGCCGTGACCGGGCTCCCGGGAGTGGTGCGGGCCGAGTCGCCAGGTTGCTTTATTCTGGAGTCGGGCACGCAGGCGCCCGGACGGCTGCCGCTGTCATGTGTGGCATGTGTTTTAAAACCTCTTAATTTGAATACTTTCTGTTCTCTTCAGCAACTTCTCAGCGCTCGGGGTCACGTGGCTGCACGGTACGTCGACCCGTCGCCCGTGAGCTGTGTGAGCACTCTCATCCGATGCACTTTCAGAAACGTCAGAGAAGAGATCATTTCATGTTCATCCAAAGCAATTTCTTAAAATTCCCTGTGAACGAGAGACACAATTTTAGTAACCTTAAATTATTTTCTAAATTGCATTTTGAAATATGAAAATTAACTATTTCCATGTGGCCGGCGGGGGTGGGGGGGGATTTATTGTTTGAGTGAAGCTGAGCTGATGTGAAGTAGCTTGGTTAACCTCTTTATTTATTTTTTTTCTGGAAACAGTGCTGAATGTAAGAGGAGAGCGGCTGTTCGGTGGATGCACGCGCGCACGCAAGGCCGGATCTGTCCCAGACCCGGAGCTCGGCTGCCGTCCCCGCCGCGTGCCTCGGTGGCCGCTCTCCGGAGGCCCAGGCAGCGCCCCAGCCCCCGGCACTGCGCCGCAGCCTCCGCCTGTGCATCAGCCGGCGGCAGCAGGGCTGGTCGCATCCGCTGGGGGCCGGCGGTAGCCGCGCGGCGTCGGCGCCGTGCGCCCGCGTCCAGACCCAAAGGGAACGGTCACCCTCGTTCAGGCGTTTGCCACCGGGGCCTGGACGACTCGCTTTTGTTTTCGGTCTCATCCTCACAGAATCGCCCTTTCTTACGGATGTGCACGTATAATCCTCAATATCCAGCCACTCCGAAGCAGGAGAACCCTCGGCTAAGAGCGGGGCTGCAGCTGTGCTCGCCCGCTTTCCTCCTCCCGCTGCGAGACTCCCACGGGATCCCCTGCGACTGCTCGGTTTCCAATCGCTTGGACTTGCGACTACTGTTCGCCCGGCCCGGCTGGACGTGGAGCATGGCGTGATGTCCACGGGAGAGACAGCGACGTGACATCCCAGGAGAACTGCTTACTCCCAAAAACCATCGTCCGTGGCATCTGTCTGTAAACTTGGAGGCGGACCAGCTACAGGGATTGAGCTGCCTGCTTGATTGACTGGTCGGAAGAGTCAGCCTGGCGTCCGATCYGGTTTCAGCTAGAGGCCTCCAAAAACCCCCTGGGTTTGCCTCATGACCGGAGCCRGAGGCGGCCACACCTCCCGCCTCTCCCAGCCACGTGCCAAAACCACGGGTGGCTCCCAGCCGTCCAGCCGCGTACCACGCGCCCCGGCGGGCAGCGGGGGCAACGGCGGCAGCTCCCCAGGGAGACACTCGGGCAGAAAATCAGACCTTGTTTCCAAGCGGCGTTTGGCTGTAAAGCCGCAGGTCAGCGCCCTTCCGCGGGACAGAGCGGCTATTTCCAGGCCGGGCACCGAAGCCTCTCGGGGAGGCAAGCGTGCAAGGTGGCGCCCGGCAGCCTGCGCCTCCCCCTTCCCTTCGCCATCGTCTGCCCTGCACCTTGCTCCGAGCTCTGAATGCACTTCGAAGAATTATAAATCAATAAAAAGGAGCGTGTTAAAGTAGTTCAGTTTGCTGGAGGCAGATTAAAAGGCTGTAACTTTCATGGGGAGACGTAAGCATCAAGAGAGACCTGTTTTGAAACGGCTTTGGTGTTCCCTGGTGCTCTCTGCAGCAGTTAAACCAATGGACAATAAGTATATAATCCGGTAATTACTGTATGGGCGACGTACGGCTGAAGCGATGCTTGTGTTCTTATTTAGATGCATGTTGTGTCCTCTGGATGTAACACGGTGCTATCTGGGACCCTGAGCACCAGATAAACAAGCACAGCGCTCCTGCGTAGCGAGAGCGCAAACCTGCAGCGGTTGGGCTGCTGTGAACTTGGAATTGCACAGGGTCTGGGTTAGAGCTGATGTTGATTGCGCATGTGGCTTTCACTGTTTTCCATGGAAAATAAATTTTGGTTATTTCCCTAGCTCACCCCCCCCCCACACCTTCTCTGGGTACAAAACCCAATGTTCTGAGCGCGACCTAATGCAGCACCGCGCTGCTGGATGCATCGCCGGAGTGTCCCCAGCGCTGCACCGTCACGTCTCGACGTTGTGCCAGTTTCTGTGCTCTGCAAATCTGCTGCGGGGAGACCCAGGAGCGGGATAGCCCTGACCTCAATAGGGGCAAGAAAGCTGTGCCATCCATCTCATCCCAGCGGTACGCTGAGCAGCGCTGACAGAGGTAATTGTGATCYGCTAAAACTTGTCCTGGAGTCCTTCCCTTGCAATACAGACCATGCTCCACAAAACCAGGAGATGCCCGCTGGCCTGCCTGACTGCAGAGCAGATTTGGCCAGGGGAACAGGGGTGCTCTGATGGTTCATGCTTTAGCACCAGGACCCAAGAAGGAGGGAGGCCAGGCACCCGACTAACAGAAACACTGCGAATGTTACATTTCTTCTCCGTTGTATTTTAACATCAAGCTAATGTGGTGAAAGGCTCATTTATTCACTTTGCTGCCCAAATAACTGTAAACACCAGTCTGGTTTCTGGAAGTCTGCATTGCATCAGAGTCCGCGGATGAGAAGACCACAAGCTCGTGGGGTGTCTGGCACCCCGTGGCTGTGTGACCACAACCATGTTACGCCGACTGACGGTAAGCGGAGGGAGCGAGGAGGGGAGATGACTAAAGCTCTCAGTCACCACCTTCCCACTCTCCAGTTCCCCAGCGTTTAGGAGCTTCTCGTTCAGCTTTGGGCTGACCTTGCCTTGCTCACATCCCCCCGCACGCATAGCAGAGCGGAAACGTTTCAGTGGGCTGACAGCAGCACTTCAAGCATCCAAGCTATATTGTTGCTTACTATCCTCCGGTGCTTAATTTGATCTTGAGCTCTGAGAGATTGGACAAAACTTCCCTGAGGAGAGTTGTGCTACAAACTGCCTATCGCAGAGGCCTGGGGTTGGTTTCATGACGGTTCCTTCAAAGAGTCTGGCGCTGGCCGCGCTGAGGCAGGCGGTGGCCTGGACGGAGAGCTGCTCTGACCCAGCTGGACAACGCTCAGGTTCCCATTACTTTAGTAAAACACAGCTGTTGTTCTTTAGTCAATGGGTAACACTTTTAAAGACTGTCCTGCAAGAACAGATTTTAAGGTTTGAAAGAAATTAGGCACATTAGATCCAAGCACGTACTGTGCATGCTTATGGTTTTCATCACAGAATTACTGAAGGAAAAACAGAAAGGGAGATGCACATCTTCTGGGGTTTAGCTTTTTGTTTGTTTTCTTAGGATGCTGAGTGAAATTTATCTGCTAAACCAAGCCTCCATTGCTTGCAAAACCACAGGGTGTTATGAAATTTTGAGCTCACAGAGGTCAGCAGAAAGATTCCAGTGAGGATGAATCAAGCTTAAAATAAATGTGGTTTCGTTTTGTGGCAAACCTCTGGAGAAGACATTCCAAAAAGATGTTAAAAGGAGAGAAAAATTCCCCTGAGACTTCCTGAGGTCCTGGACACAGTGAGGGGCCAGTCGCTGTGTCCACGTCAAGCCCTCCTCCAAGGAACACCTGCCTTGTCATTTATAAAGTGAGAAACCTCAAAATTAGAGTCTTCCTCAGGTAACCCAGGAGCTAATGCCAAGCACTAATAACATTTGTAACCATTGCCTTGGAGGACAGTGCTAAACGAGGATTAAGTGATTAATTTTGTTGTTTACAATATATGTACAATGCTTATTCCCAAGTGCAAAGACTTGAACGGTGTTAGAAAGCACTCACCATCTCCTAAAATAAATGCCCTAATTTTTCTTTTTTTCCTACCAATCTTTTAATAATAATTATTACAAACAGATCCTTCTTTCATTCCTTTCCCTGTCTCCTTTCAAACAGCAGCCTGTCCAAGGGCATCTCTCGGCTACAGCTGCTGCTGCCTGCGAGAGAATATATAACCCGCTTCACCTGCGGCATCGCCTTGGAAACGGCGCAGTGGCTTTGTACAGTGGCCAGAGGAGACCGAGGTGTTTTACAGGGAAGGAGAAGGGCGTTGCCCTTCTCCAGAGCGCTCGCAGCCCGCTGCTCGTTGCCGGCAACGGCAGCCAGGCGGGCGCGCGCCGGCCGGGCTGATGTTGGCGTCTGCCCGCCTCGACTTCACAGCCGCGAGCAGGGCCAGATCGGCGGGCGGGGGGACGCCCCGCTCCGCTCCGCTCTGCTCCGCTCGGCCCCGCTCGGCCCCGCTCCGCACCGCGGCCCTCCGTGCGCCTCCCGCGCCCCCGGGGAGCAGCCCCCGCGCCGCGTCAAGGCGCTCCGCCGCGGAGGCAGCCCGCTGCCGCCGCCGCCGCCGTAATGTAGCTGCCGCCGTGCCCTCGAGGCGGCCCCAGTCGCGGCAGGGTAAATCTAAGCGCTTCCTCCGCGGGCTGCCGTCAGCGTGGAAGGGCACGGCTTCACAGCCTGCGGGTCGGGGGCCGGTGGCGCACCCGCCAGTAACGCACGCCTTCGGCCCGCCRAAAGGGCTTACTCGTTAATGACAAAGCGGAAGGAAAAAGTGCCCAGGAGTGACGTGGACGCTGACAAAGCTGTGAAGTGGGATCGGGCTGTTGCTTCTACCTTCTCTGAACCCCACCTTTTCCAGGAAGGCCGCGTATCACCAGCCATCCTCACCCACACACGTGGAAGATCTCGTCTGACCGCTGCATGGACTGTTTCAAAACCGCCGCGGTGTTCTGGCCGCTCCAGAGGTCACTTCCAAGGAGCAGTCGTAAATAAGGCAAACCGAAGGCCAGGAAAGCAGCCTAGGGCATCAGTCAGACTTGCGGCATTTGTCTCGCCGCAGACCAAGGGGCTCCTACTTACTTACACCAGTCACCGGGGAATTTTGCAAGAGCCGTCCTAGCGCTCTGACGGGAGTGTAAAGAACGGAGGGGAGATGTGGTTGTGCTGAAAGGAGTGGAGGAACGTTACAGCCCGTGGGGACGTGACAGCTACGTGTGCCCCGACTGTGTTATGTTCCTTGAGCTCTGCGCTGTACTTYGCAATATTTTCACAGCAAAACATAGTAATGAGGATGCTGATGAGAGTGAATCCAGAAAAATGGGAAAGGTCGACAGAGGTTGCTCGACTGTGGGTCCAAAAGAGAGCACGCTAACTGTCTGCAAAGGACCCACCTGAGAGCTGTTCGTGGTGTTTTTACCTGCCTTCATTTCTAGAGGTGCTACAACGATGCTGTAAGAATACGGATCCCTTCAGCTCACAGGTAGAAGAATGCTATTATGAAGGGTGAGGTGTTTCAAGAATGCTCCTGATGCTCAAAATATATGTTTTGCTTCATGTTTGGTCTTCACAAGACGGAAGAGCTGCCTGTGCCGAAGGTGGGCATGCTGGATCTGGAGCAGAAATCTAGCTATGGTGTGCTTACTGCTTTTAGTGCAGGGAACTGGAGTTCACATCGCAAATCCTTCACCAGCTGCCAGAGGATGGAGGCAAAGCATTTTTGGGTACAAGCTGCCATAAATGAAATCAGTAAGGACTGGTAAAGTGCAGTGCATGATATCGCATCCCAGGTGGAAGCAAACAGGACTTTAGGACTCAAGACAAGTCTTGCAGAGGCAAAGCCAGGAGAAGCTGTCACCAGCTGACGTACTGGCAACTGTTCGTATTTTGGTGATCTGGTGATCTCTTTGTATATTGGTGAGCCTCAGAGGAAAGACCTGAGCAAACAGAGCAATTTAATAATCATGCAGCAGGCTATAAACTCTAAAGCAAGCAGGCTGATTTACCACCTTGCCTCTTGCATGCTGCCTCAGGCTAACAAGATTGAACGATCCACAGAGAGTGCAGCAAATGAAAAAATAGAAACATCCTTCTCTGATGCTGGCTGAGGATCTGGGAAGAGATGCCTGTCTGCATTTCTTCAAAATGATGGAGGTACCAGGAGCAGAGCTGATTTTTGACAAAGGACCTCAGGCTGTGGGTCTCGGGAAGTGATTACATACAACAACAAGAATGAAGTGGAAAAAAACATTAATTAGCACCTTTACTGGGTAAAGCAGAACTGTTTTATCAGAACTAGGTAAGTTCATGGGGAAAATAACCTCGTTATTTATAGATGTTTAGGTTTTTCAGCTGAAGACCTCAGCTTGAAGACACATGCAGTCATGCACAGCACTGGGAACCRGGAGCCTCCCTGGTACTGCTTC
The DNA here is from genome assembly GCF_003343035.1 of Apteryx rowi. Lineage (NCBI taxonomy): Eukaryota > Metazoa > Chordata > Aves > Apterygiformes > Apterygidae > Apteryx > Apteryx rowi. The sequence continues at coordinate 4,292,350 of NW_020448530.1, forward strand.
AAAGTCAGGACTAACTTCACTGACAGTGGTTGCAACTTGGGTAAATAAAGGAGAAAAAGGGCACTTGGAGTTGCCATGGTGATGCTGAGGCTGGACTCGCTGAGAAAGAAAAGAATGTTATCATAATTCAGAAGTACCCTAAGCAATAATTTTTGAGAAAACACTTCGTTTTTTTTCTAAATGAAAAGGCTCTTCCCCATGTGCAGAGGTGACATGGATGATCTCACATGTATTGCTGGGAGGCATTTTGAGATTACGTCTAGGCTTAGCTATAGTTCACAAGACCCAAAAAAAGGTGCTCTGCCTACCTTTTCCTGGGCTGCCTTCGCATGTGAGCCTAAAAAATGAATGAAGGGATAGGTCAAGAATTTCACGTGTGCAACATCTTTTCTATGACATTTTTTTCTTTCCTCTTTTGCCATTTGTCATTATTTTCTTAACCAGACTCTTCTTCCACTTCCCATGGCCTTTATCTTCTGTGCCATCACAGAATCACAGAACGGTTGAGGTTGGAAGGGACCTCTGGAGATCATCTAGTCCAATCCCCCTGCTCAAGCAGGGTCACCTAGAGCACGTTGCACAGGATCGCGTCCAGGTGGGTTTTGAATATCTCCAGAGAAGGAGACTCCACAACCTCTCGGGGCAACCTGTTCCAGTGCTCTGTCACCCTCACAGTGAAGAAGTTTTTCCTCATGTTCAGATGGAAGCGTCTGTGTTTCAGTTTGTGCCCGTTGCCTTGCGTCCTGTCGCTGGGCACCACTGAGAAGAGTCTGGTCCCATCCTCTTGACACCCTCCCTTAAGATACTTGTACACGTTGATAAGATCTCCTCTGAGGCCTCTCCTCTCCAGGCTAAACAGGCCCAGCTCTCTCAGCCTTTCCTCATAAGAGAGATGCTCCAGTCCCCTAATCATCTTTGCAGCCCTTTGCTGGACTTGCTCCAGTAGTGCCACATCCCTCTTGTACTGGGGAGCCCAGAACTGGACGCAGTACTCCAGATGTGGCCTCAGCAGGGCTGAGTAGAGGGGGAGAATCACCTCCCTCGACCTGCTGGCAACACTCTTTCTGATGCAGCCCAGGATACCATTGGCCTTCTTGGCCACAAGGGCACATTGCTGCCTCATGCTTAACTTGGTGTCCACCAGCACTCCCAGGTCCTTCTCCGCAGAGCTGCTTTCCAGCAGGTCAACCCCCAACCTGTACTGGTGCATGGGGTTATTCCTCCCCAGGTGCAGGACCCTGCACTTCCCTTTGTTGAACTTCATGAGGTTCCTCTCCGCCCACCTCTCCAGCCTGTCCAGGTCTCTCTGAATGGCAGCACAGCCCTCTGGGGTATCAGCCACTCCTCCCAGTTCGGTATCGTCAGCAAACTTGCTGAGGGTGCACTCTGTCCCTTCATCCAGGTCATTGAAGAAGAAGCTGAACAAGACTGGACCCAGGACTGACCCCTGGGGGACACCGCTAGCTACAGGCTTCCAGCTAGACTCTGTGCCGCTGAGCACAACTCTCTGAGCTCTGCCATTCAGCCAGTTCTCAATCCACCTCACTGTCCACTCATCTAGCCCACACTTCCTGAGCTTGCCTATGAGGATGTTATGGGAGACAGTGTCAAAAGCCTTGCTGAAGTCTAGGTAGACAACATCCACTGCTCTCCCCTCATCTACCCAGCCAGTCATTCCATCATAGAAGGCTATCAGATTGGTTAGGCATGATTTTCCCTTGGTGAAGCCATGCTGACTACTCCTGATCACCTTCTTCTCCTCCACATGCTTGGAGATGGCCTCCAGGATGAGCTGCTCCATCACCTTTCCAGGGATGCAGATGAGGCTGACTGGCCTGTAGTTCCCTGGGTCCTCCTTCTTGCCCTTTTTGAAGACTGGGGTGACATTGGCTTTCTTCCAGTCCTCAGGCACCTCTCCTGTTCTCCATGACCTTTCAAAGATGATGGAGAGTGGCTTAGCAATGACATCCGCCAGCTCCCTCAGCACTCGTGGGTGCATCCCATCAGGTCCCATGGATTTGTGGGTGTCAAGTTTGCTTAAATGATCTCTAACCCACTCCTCCTCCACCAAGGGAAAGTCTTCCTCTCTCCAGACTTTCTTGCCTCCAGGACCGGGGGTTCCTGAGGGCTGCTCTTAGCAGTAAAGACTGAAGCAAAGAAGGCATTCAGTAACTCTGCCTTCTCTGCATCCTTCGTCACCAGGGCACCCACACCATTCAGCAAAGGGCCCACATTTTCCCTAGTCTTTCTCTTGCTACTGAGGTATTTGAAGAAGCCCTTCTTGTTGTCCTTGACATCTCTTGCCAGATTTAATTCCAAACAGGCCTTAGCCTTCCTTGTCGCATCCCTGCATACTCTAACAACATTCCTATATTCCTCCCAAGTGGCCTGTCCCCCTTTCCACTTTCTGTATACTTCCTTCTTCTGGTTGAGTTTTGCCAGGAGCTCCTTGCTCATCCATGCAGGTCTCCTACCTCCTTTGCTTGACTTCCTACTCATAGGGATGCACCGCTCTTGAGCCTGGAGGAAGTGATGTTTGAATATTAACCAGCTCTCTTGAACGCCCCTTCCTTCTAGGGCCCTAACCCATGGGATTCCTCCAAGTAGGTCCCTGAAGAGGCCAAAGTTTGCTCTCCTGAACTCCAGGGTTGCAAGCCATGTTCTCCTGGTTCCTGCTGCCCCACTCCCACCTCTTCCTCTGACCTTCACCTCTCCACTCACACAGAGCTGCTTGCTCACTTCTCTTCAGTAGTTCCTCACTGGAATTTAAGTCCTATAAACAGCTTTAAAAAATCTGCATCTTCCTTTCCTCTCTCCAGTTGCTGCCTCCTCTTCTGAGCCACTTGCTCCCAAGACACTCATCTGCTCTCCATGGCCACCTCCCTGCCCTTTCGGTCATCAATTTCTTGGCCTTTATGATCGGTACATCTTCAACAGCCGCAGCATTTTCTTCCTTCGCTCCTCACCACTTCTAAGTCCTCTCTGCGCTCCTGACCCAGGCTCCTCAGCTGCTGCTGGGGAAGTCACACGACACCTGGCAGCTCTTCGTTGCAACTCTCACCTTTACTGCTCAGCTCGACCATTCAGGCAGAAATGGTTTCTTCTCTCCTTATTTCTTCTGACACGGGACATTGCAGTTTTGATTTCGCTACCTTCTCCTTTTCTTCCTTCCTCAGATTTGCAGGCTTTTTCATGTGAGAGAGCAAACAAATTCAGAACAGTTTCTGCCTTGGCCCATGGCCGAGCCCATCACATTTCTCCACAAAAGCACAAAAGCCCTTGTGATCTCCACAAGAGGCAGCTACTTGACACTGTGTCCTAAACATCACAGCTAGATTGCGATAGGCCCTAAAGAATGCCTTTCCCGTATCTCCTCCACTTTCCTTTTTCTCTGTTCTTACCAATAATTATAGCTGAGGTTTAGACAAAGCCTTCATTGTACTAGACCTTCAAGGATAATTTGAGGAAAATGCTGTAAAAACTCAGTCAAGTCAACTAGTCAAAACAGATGAGACTTATTCTTGCAACTTAACAGCAACAGTGGGAGTTTTTGCCAATTCTATGCAGAACTTAAAAAATGGTCACTGATATTCTCTGGAAAATGGGGTCACTTTTTTAAATGTTGGTGGGGGGGGATTTTACTTTAACAGTAAGAACCTGCTTCATGTGAACTCAAACGGACCTATTTCCCTGAGTTACAGACAGACCAGTGTCTTAATAGAAAATGCTGCAGCTCCATCAGCTTAATATGATAGTGTTCAAATTCTGGCATTTCACTCTGAGTGAAGAAGCTGGGACTATGGTCTTTTTGTAAGGCTTTAAAAGTAAAACCACTAAGGAAATGCTATGTAACTGGTAGAACTGGAACATTTATTAAACTGCTATGAGGTAGCTCCTTAATACTTTACTGCCATTAAAAAAAAAAAGCTTTTAAATTGCTTTACTAAATGCTCTAGGGATGGCGCTCTAACGAATACTGTGACAAGGCAGTGGATATATAACTCTTTTTAGTACAGGATATGAAGGAACATTGTCCTATTTTAACACATGAAACCTATTTAATCTGGGTTAATCTGGAAGTAACATCCAGTGGGTAACCCAGATTAGATAGGCTTCAAAAGGGTATTCTCAGTGGATGGCCTTCTTTCAAGAAATAAAATTTTGGCAGTCCTTCCCCTACTAGGTTTTTTAGCTTTCAAGCTGCCAAAAATGAATTGCTCTCTTTGACAATGCTTTTGAATCCATTCAAGTTAAATTTGCTTCCCTTTCTGGATTCAAGTTATTAACCATTATTTTTATCTATAGTGCATCCAGCTATGTTGTATTCTTAAATAAAGACACCGTCCAAACTAAATAGAATTGCTTGAAATGCAGACACGTACTTAGGAAGGTGAGCACTCTTTGAAAAGAGAGCTGCAGGATTTTCAGGCAAATCTTTAGTGCAGTACATTTCTCATAGCAGCAAGTTACTTGACTGAAGCACATGATGTACTGTTTGGAGTGTTTTTATACACCATTTATTTGCAGTCATGTAATGAAATATCTCCTCTTTGTTCCAGCCTGTTTCTAAATTAGTCACCAAGAAAGAAAAGAATTCTGAGAATACTCCCATCTCTTATCTGGCACAACAGCAATGAAATATTTTTAATTTTGAATGAGATGACTAAAGTGCTTCATTAGCCAAAGAGAGAGAGTTGTTATGCGGCCTGTAGAAGCTGTAGCGTTATGGGATATTCTTACAGTGTGAAATAAGTATATATAAAGTTATGGTAACCACATCCAATGACTGTACGCTTCCCTCGCCTTCTGTTGGCATGAACTGGCCACAATAATGTAGAATTTTAAAAGGGGGGAGGAGAAAATTTCTCATTTGTCAGTTAGCCTTGACATGGAGGTAGCAGTCAGCTAGTACTGGGGAAATTTGTCTTCAAAAAAACAATTCAGGACTATTTAAAATTCCAGCATGGTCTCACTGTTGTTCAAAAACATTTCGGCACCATCATGGAGAGAACTATGGGAACGGGGCAGGAAGACTTGCATAGAAGAGCAAAGAGAGATGCTGTTTTTGTGCCCCAGCTTGCCAGTATTTCCTAGGGGGACTGCACAGGCTAAATCCATGGAGCTATCCACCTGCCCAAGGCGACTTGTCAGGAGCATTTACATGGTCCTTCTTGATGTTCTCAATAACCAGCAGGGTTACATACATTAGAATTGTTTGCGATGTGCATTCCTTCTTTCTTCCACCCATTTCCCAAACAAACAGCAAGTGTTTGATGGGCAGATTCACTCTCTAGAACATGGATGCTTTAAAAAACAAACCATGGTACACAACTGTGCGCTGATTTCTCTGTGGAGTTAAAGATAAAGGTATGTTCAAATGTGGATGCTAAATGTGACCATAGGGATTAATTTCCTTATCTGTATACATGAACAATACAGTGAACATGGTATTTTTACTACTTCAAAATAAACAAATAAACTCAAATCACCAAAAGCCCTGAAACCAAACAGATGCAGCCCTCTGCTAATGGTTTGTGCACAGGAACCGCGCAGGTTAACAAGCCCATCTCTGCTGATGCTCTTGATACTGCTGCTGCACTTGACAACTCAGATACTGAAGTGGCTCAGAAACTGTCTCTGCCAGCCTTGCTAATGCACAGACTGTCTCCTTGAACTTACAGAAATGCCTCTTTGCAAGCACATACTGTGCAAACACGTCAGTATTTATTAAATCTGGGCCTGAGATGTGGAGCGGCCTCAGTCTTCTGATACTGAGGAAGATGATGTTCTACCCCCTGCAGGATCAGCTCTTAGCTTGCAAATAATGCTATATTCTCATTCTTTGTCAAATAAATTCCCTCTCCCTGGTAATTGCACACTCTTGGATTAATGCCAGCCTCATCCAAATGTGACTTGCCCTTCAGGGAATTTCCTTGAATATTTTTTCTCATAGGAATGAGAGAAGCTCAGAATTATGACACCCTGTATTCATATAAATACCATGAAATGGTTGTTTACAGTGAACTGTTTATCAATCCAACAAAAAGCCCCACTGTGCAAATGATGTGAAGTGGCTGGAATAACAGGTAGCTCTTAAAGGACCTGCAGCCAAAACTAGACATATTGATACTTGCTGCTATGAGCTTTCTGGTGCTCAGCATCTTTTTGGATCATGTCATCACATTAACTGCTCAAGCTTCTCTGATGATTCAAAGACATGCTTTGGACTTCAGGAGACAACGTGGAAATCACCCTACAATCCAGGGGCAAGCCCAGTCAGCTCCAATAATCTCATCAAGCAAACGAAACATTTAAGTTGAAGTAAAGGCGCATACTGTGGTAAGGATTGCAGCCTGGATTGGAATTTCACAGCTGTTTTTAGTATGTTTGATCTTGGACCAAACACTAGCCCCCAACACTCCAGGCTTTGAGGAGTCTCGGAGAGGCCATCTCTGAATCTCAGTCTTCACTGAAAAATGCTGCTCTGCGAGCAGTCCAAATGAGGTTTCCCATGGGTCTGGACTCTGCATCTCCACATTCCTGCCCTTCCCCTCCCAGCTCTCTCATTTCCGCTCTGCCTGGCTGGGCAAGCGGCAGCATCTTTTATGCTGTGCTTGAAGTTACACATGGGCTGACGGGCTGGGAGGTTCTTGTCTCTCATTACAGATAAGAGGCTGAAAGTGTTTTTAACTTTGTGGGGCTGCTCTGGGGGCATGAAAATTAATGTCCGCCTAAAACTTGCAGGATGGCATTTCTGGGTGATCTTGGCATCTGTCAAATGTGGTTGAAATTGGTCAGTGGATTAAAAAATTCTTAGCAGGGGCCTGAGAGTTAGCTCAGCAGGCAAGGTGGAAGCATAAGTGCTGGTTTCCTTTGCACACTAACTTAGAAACATCATTTTGCTTATAGAAATAAGCTTTTCCAGCTTCCTTCTACTTCAATGCTTAGACTGATGTTCTTCTACATCCAAGAACTCCACTCCAAACATGGAATGTGTCTACTGCATGGTGTCGGATGTTCTGAGATTAATCTCATCTCAGAAGCAAAAGCAGCAAAACTTAGTTTTGGGCCAAAACTAGGGTATCTGCCTTGTCCTACACTGTGTCACGTAGCCAAAGCATCTGGGTTGGTGCTAGGTCTCTGCACCACACCTGGTTGTGCAAAGAAGTCAGGCTCATGGGAGCTCGAGTCTATTCCTGTGCAGTACCTAGAGCCTTTCGACGGACCTGTTCGCTCTCACCCTCTGCTCAGGGTGGGGAAGGAAATAAGGACAGGCACATTTCAGAAAACATGAGGAAGAGAGAGGCGGAGATCAAGAACTTGAAACACAGGATTATTGGTCCTTGCTAGTCTGTCTGAACAAGGTGCCTGTGTTTCCTTTCCCGCTCCCTCGCAACCCACCCCCCAAAAAAGCAGGGAGAGCACCCTCACTTCCCTGCCGTTCCTTCTTTTCTTCTGGGCAGTCATTCCCAGGGGAGCACCAATGTGCCTTTCCTTCAAGTAGCGGGGAAGCTGTCAAGATGTGAAATGAAGAAGGAACATGTTCCACACGCATGAATTGACACGGGGCTTTCTGAAGACAGTAGCAGATAACACACCGTGGCTTGGCTGCTCCAGCCTCCTGGCCTTGTACCACTAACTGTGCTGTCTTCGTCCGCCAGGCAGAGGCATAGGCAGCAAAGCCTAAGCTGCAGAAGTTACCAATATTTTAACAAGGAGGGTAATTTGCCTCCAGAGTTAAACCGCTTCAGTGGCCATGCATTCTCCATTACTCAGTATTTTTAGGTGGGGAACAGAGATCTTTGCGAAAAATATACTGTCATTCAGCAACTAATTTGGGAGCAACCCAGTAGTAAGTGAAATTTTAAGAATGGCATTAAAGCTGGTCAGATAAATTGGGCTTTTCTAGACTAGACTTAAAGTCTCTGACTGGACTGTTGTAAGGCCCGAGTTCTCCACTCCTTTCTGTCCAACCAGGATGGACAAAAGAAGCTCTCTGCAGTTGCTGCTAATTCCCTAGTGTCACGCTGGTGAAGAGCCGTTCCCTTCCCGTACTCCCCCTGCTGCAGTCAGAGAAAGGTGGCATGAGCACAAAAAAACCCTCTCGCTCTGGGTTCAGCTGCTCTACAAATGGCAATTAAAATTTATGAACTTGATTGCTCAGAGACTGCAGCAGTTTCTGGAGAAGGAGCAGAGAGAAAAATCCCTTTTCTCTGCAGGGTTTCTCAGACACAGCATGGAAAATGAGATGATCCATGAGCTCTGTTGAGCATCCTCATGTTATGAAGAGATCTGCCACTACAACCACAACTCTACTGCATCATTTCTCAGTGACAGGGAAAAATAAACTCTTTGACAGAACTTCTGTTCACACTGGTGGGAATGTGAAGTGTTGAAATGCAGCTGACTATTCACTCCAGCACTGAATTCTACCTTGTGGGCTATTTTGAAGAAAAAGCTGATGGAAGAGCAGTGAGATGTTCCTTTTTTTCCCCTCTGCACTGATAAATTGAAAAGACAAAAAAAAAAAAAAAAAAAAGAGCTGTAAGGAAGATCCACAAACTACATTGTTCATTTTAATAATGTGAAAAATTCAAGATCAATGAGTGCAAAAGCAGAATGTGCTTCTATCCCCACGCTTCAAAATTAAATTAAACATGTGCTAGTAGGTGTTAATGGCCACCAGGATGCAGGTTCTGACCTTTCAGTCGTCATACTCTCATTTAAAACTCATGGACGTATGCAGCATCTTTTAAAAGGCTAAATGAAAGGGTCAACAGAACCCTAAACCCTTTTATATAGCAATAGCTGGAAACAGAAGAAACACTACTTGAATAATCCTGACCTGATGGGGCCTGCACCAGAACAACCCCGCAAGGCTCAGAGATTTCTCACAGACTGGCTGCAAACACTTCATTTAAAGGGTTATGTGGCAATCTGTGAGTGAGAGAGGCAGAAGGCAGAGGAAGCAAACAGGCTGTGGGAGACCCCTCCATGCTCGGTGGTCACAGCCTTCAGTGGGAGCAGAGAGCCCGAGCTCTCCGAGGCAGAGACCCAGCTGGGAAGACAAGCTTGGAAACCACGAGCAAGGCAACTGTTGCTGTTTGTTCCCCTCATGTTGGGATTTGTGAATAAATAAGATCACACTGTGGAAATATCCTCCTCACTCCATCAGCTCACCAGCAAGGCTCTGAATGTGTTGGTTAACACCTGCGCTGAAAGGTGGAAATCGGATTTTCTTCTGAAACTCTGGCCAGGAGAGTAAACTTGATTCCCGCTACATTTTATTTTAAGGGTTGGGAAGCATCTGAGGGCAGACTTGTCCAAGCCATTCTTCTTCATTTTGATCTGCTGTTGGTATGGCTAGAAAGGTCATCCTCCAGCTACGTGCCGGCGACCTGCAGGTGTATCTATGCCATTTCCTGTGCACTGGTATATGATATGCTTTTATTAGGGTAAACTGGAATCAGCACAGACTCCTATCCTCTGTTGTCTTAGTACTGATGTGCAAAATGTCTCTTTGTAACTGTTTTAATAGGCAATAAGCTACACCAATGTGGCTTTATAATGCAAAAAGGTACCATATTTCATTAAGTAAACTGTCAACTTACACAGAGCAACATTAAATGACATAACCCCATATTTCAGTGGCCCATTTAAACAATGCCTTATAAAAGGCAAGAGATGTTTCAGAAGACATTCATCTGAACAGGCTGAAAGATGTTTGCTCAGTGGAGGGGGAAATAAAGCATCAAAGGAGTACTGGGAAAAAGTTGCTGAATTAAAATAAATTCAATAGAAATACAAGTTCTTGCATTCCTACTGTAAGACACAAACTTTTGTCCAGTTTATTTACTGAGGCATTAAGGGGCAAAAAATTAATTTGCTTGCTTTTGTGCTTCTGTGTTTATTCAAGTTCAGCATAACACAGAAGTCTTTCAGCACTGGCACTGTGAACAAACACCCAGATATCACGCATCTTCTCAGCTACACTAGGTACCCTGAGATAGGTTACCCTGAGATACTGTGCTCCAAAGTGGATACTTTGGAACAAATCTGACTTTCTGCAAGACCTCTCTGCTTGCAGCATTAAAAAACACATTGTTTAAGGACCAGTGAAGAGTGCCTAGCAAAAAACCAATAAACATAAAGCCATAAAGCTGCTGGGCTCAAGGTTCATTATACAACAGGTGAAATTCCTTTCATTTTGCTCTGAACTTTTTCAGCATTAGACAAAGTATTCTCAGCTGAGGTATCTGGCTGTGAAACAAATTCCAGAGGAGATTAACAGAAACAGAATTTGGCCATCAAAAGGAAAATCTGCAGTCCTTTGCTTTACAAAAAGCCTTGGTAGAAGAACAACACTGCTTTCAATGTTCTTCAACACAGTCCCACCAAGCAACAAAACCCCTCTCATCCAAGACAATAAAGCAATAACCTTATCCCAAGAACATTCTTGTCTTTGAAAAGGAGGACGTGCCTAGGACTCCCTGAAAGCCATCCGGGAATTTGTTGTCAAAATCCGTTTTATGCAAAAGGAGCTCAGGTACCCTGGCTATTACTGTGTGACCACAGATAAACCTCTTTTGTGAGGCCTCGGTGACTTCAAGGTGTTTTTCCAAAGATTGATGGGATGTAAGTTTGGTTTGTTGATCATGGAGGGGGTCTCCCACGGTTATGATGATCCTCACACCAGAGCAATAGAAATGCAAGGCTGGAGGAGACTCATCTCGTCCTCATGCTGTGACAAGGTCAAATATATTAGGTCACCTCAACCCAACCTGGGAAGAAGACACAGAAGCCTCTGGTGGTGAATGACACAGTAATGTCACAGCCCTGTCAATAGTCATATGAGAGGAAGTGTCTTGGGCTCAATAATTTCTAATTGTTTTTACTTATGTGTAAATATGTGCTTCCCTATAGACACACGTGCATGTTCACTCTCCTGTAGAGGAGGCTTTTATAAAAATGAAATTGCTCCTAACACGACAGCTTGTTGGACAGCAAAGACAAATTAGTGCTAGTTGCAGAATAATTACACTGACAAATTGCTTGAGTTGTATAATATTAATTTCTATGAAAAGCCCCAGGTTCTCAGTAAAACTGTACTAATAAGGGAAAAATGGAGAGAAAATCAGGACCCAAAACTAAGTTTTGGAAATGCAGATAAAAAATAGTTCTGTAAATTGGGGTAACTGGAGAATGGTGGAGAACAGAAGGACAGCTTTTAACTCTTAGAGCTGTCTTGCACACGAGTTGCTCCTTTGACCTCAGTATATTATTTATGTCACTAAGTAGCATTTGCAGAATTGGGATCTAAATCCTTAAGTCAGTGCTCCTTCAAATTAAAGAAACCCTTAAATTTTAACCTCCCTGGCACAGAGACTATTATTTTAAGAATGGTAATGATTAGCAGACCTCTTATTTTTTAATTGTAGTTATAACAACAGCTCAAGGGTAAAATTCTATGGATCATGTGTGCACAAATGTTCCAAGGAAGCAGCAAATCCACCCTGAGTTTTCCCAGGCACCTCCGAGTTTTAAAGGCAGAACCTGAAGGTAACTGCGACCTGCAGAACTCTCCAGGCAGCCTTTTATCGAATTTATGCCTCACAGAGGAAGCTACAACGCTACTGAAGCCTTGCTGGTTCAAAGGAAGACCATTTGAATGCACTGCAGTGTTCTGCACTGCTTGTGCAGTGAATTTTTATAATTTGTTGTTCCTGGAAAATTTGAAAAACTTTAGGAGTATAAATAATTTCTCCCCCCTCGGCCCCAAAGGATGTTGAAGTGTAATGTCATGCTTATAAATTAACAATGAGATAAATTAAAGTTAGTTCGCTCAAATGACTGAGTTTATTTTCTTAGGGATGAGGTGGAACATTTTAAGTAATTTGATTCAAGTAAAGGCAAGAAACTTAGTTGTAGGTCTTCACAGCAGTCAAATTAATTTCCTCTCCCTTTTGCTCCAGCTCATACAAATGCTCAAATCCACCACCAAACTGGCAAGCTCATTTCTAAAACAACCTACTGGCTCAGCAGTTAATTGCTAGTCAAAAATAAGGTGTGGTGGCTGAGTTCTGTTCAAAACCATAAACGTACTTCATTTTCCTGAGCACTACTATTTACTTGCAGATTTAAAAAAAGACCCTGACCCAGGCAGTTTACAAAAATTTACCATCGTGCACAGGGAATTGTCCTTAATATTGAAAATTGAAATTAAAAAACAACCTGGATGACCCTTATTTTCTGAAGAGCAAAAGGAAAACCTTGATGTTCCTATAATGAGGGAATTGGCATTAAACACTGATGTCAGAGTAAGTAGCATTACTTTAGCTGCTGTACAGTTGAGTGATTTTGCTATAATAGTTCCTCATAATAATGCTTTTTATCTGTAATGCATAGGGGATAGAGAGACTGACAGAGTCGTAATCTTTCTTTCAGGAGCGTGGTGTTAGATGAACAGGGGCCAAGTGAAAAATTAATTCTGAGAGGAGGATAAAGCTGCCTCCATATAAGACTGAAATAAGACATGTCACCATTTCAAATGAAAGATGTGAGCTCTGAAAATAATGCCATATATTAAGAAAAGATGCTCCACGAAGCCGGATTAGGACTTATACTTTAAGGCCTAGTATTTATTTGTTCACAGCAAATGGCTGCGTACGATTGTGTGAGCCGTGTGTAAGCCGCATCGTTGTCGCTGCTGTTGGTTGTTTATATAGCAGCAGGTATGCTAAGAGCATTGCGCGCATTTATGAGGACGAGGGCCCTGCCCCAAAAAACTCACCATTTGCTAGACCACATAGAGCACAAACATGTTCTCCTGGTTCCAGAGCTGCCTGTGCGCACATGCAAAACGCCCTCACGTGTATCAGGGCAGACGGAGCTTGGAGCAACATCAGTACAGGCGGTCGCTGGCACTGGGGGTGCAAACCGCTCTCCTGAACCCACCAAAATAATTGGGCGCTTCCCTTTCCCCTCCTGAATTCCAGGGTTGTCACTGCTGCGACCTTTTAAACGGCTCCTGTCGCGGCGCCCCTTGGCCAAAGGCTTGCCAAGCCTCGTGCCGCGGTGGCCAGGAGGGAAAGGAAAGGAAAGGAAAACACGCCGGCGCCCTTGAAGCGTGTTCTGGGCCACCGCTGCTACCTCGCGCACTGTCAAGATTTTAACACCACAGTGAGGTTTTATACTGTGGTAAATTACTGCCAGTTTTCATGAGCTCGCCTGCATTTTTATGTCACTTCACGCGAGCACAGCCCCACGGCGCTGGGCCACAGATGGAAAACGACCCCAGAAAGCAACGGCGGCCGCCACGCCGGTGACGCGCTAGGGAAGCGGGTTGACCACGCCGCCGCCGCCGCCGGACAACGCCCGCCCGCCCGCGGGGGCACCGAGCGCCGACAGCCGCGGCCCCCGGCCCGGCCCCCGGGG
>NW_020448530.1:4307023-4440486 GCF_003343035.1 Apteryx rowi
CCCCGCCCTTTGTGGAGGAAGGGGCGCCGCGGGGTTTCTCCCGGGCGCCCGGCCCCGCCGGAGGAGCCGCACGCGAGCGGTGCCCGGGCCTTGGGAAGCAGAAGGGGCGTTTGTACGTCCCCTCCCGGTAGTAGCGGAGCCCTTTCTGCGCTGGGCAACTTCATCGAGCATAGGCGGTTCATTGTGGCTTGGATTGCGGTTTGCCTTCTGCTGCCTCGAAATAATTTAGATCTGTTGCACTCTTTCATAATGTAATGAAATTTATTGTGAGCAAGTTGCAAGGTACCATGAGTCCTTTTTTTCAAGAAATTATGCAAGGATTAGCCTTTGGGAGGTATCCTGCTGGCTCAGGTGACAAAGGAGCAGCTAAGTTTACCTCCCTTTCTCTCATAAAGGTTGCCCCGAATTTTTCGCTGGTTCTACACAAAGGGTGTGTTTAGGGATCTTATTTATAAAAGGATTTCCTGCTGACAGCATTTTCGCTGCAGATTTCCATGTGTATGTCATATAGCCGATTCTGTTTTCTGCATTGCTCTCATAAACTTGTTGTACATGTGAGGGGAAAATAGAAGAAATGGCTTTTGTGGTGTGGCTGTCTGAAATACCATGATGTAATGAATGGGATTTTTGCTCTCCCTGTAGTTTTGTGCCCATCGTTTTGCTAGGTTAACAAGCAATTTGGTAATTGTAGATTAACTTTCTTTCTTTTTTTTTCTTTCTTTCCTTTAAAACTTGTCTTTCTACACTCTTGAATTTGGTTACCCAAAATCCAGTGTGGTTTGGATTAATCATTTTTGTATGTCAGTTGTGCTAATCTGACAAAATTTCCATTTGGGACAGCAGCACTAACATGATGTAGATATCTGGAAGAGTGATATGCATGATGGTGAAGAGATATGGAAGATSTTACTTGTAACTTGGCAAATCATCACCAAACTCTATTCTAGTGTTAAACTCTAGCAGAATGATGCCTATATTTTTTTTTCCTTTTTTTAATGTCTCAGATTGCAGGCTCTTCCAGGCACAGGTTCCTATGTGTTGTTGCAATAAACATGATAATGCCAAGGGAAATAAAACAAACAGTAGAGTGATATGCAGAGTGGTAAACTGATGTGATTCAAGTAGCAGAGGCACCACTATCCTTGATATTTTGAGCTGTTTGTCTTGTGGTTAGGTATGGTCCAGGACTTTGGTTTTAAACTAAGCGCAGTCTATCAGATCTTTTTATGAAATTCATCTTAAAAGACTACATTTGTAGTCTTTCTGCTTAGTGGTTCTTCTTTCTTTTAGACTAGATAGCTTTTACRGAAATTTCCTAGTCTTCAGGACTCTTTATTTGAAGAGTACAAGTCATATCTTCAAAAACAGATATAGTATTTCAGCCCTAAATTCCTGGGAAAATAGTTTTGTATATTATATGCACTGATATATTGTTCATAATCTAATAAATATGCACATATTATTTTGAATGCATTTATAAAATTGTCTTAATTTGTCATTTTCTTGTACTCTTAGATGCACTGGCAATTTATCAATTGTTTCTGTGTTTCATTCAACAATATGGTATTAAGGATCTGAAGACTGGTTAACAAACACGGAATTAAGAAATCTGTCAAATAGACCAGTTAGTTAAGATGGAATAAACTCATGAGACAGACCTTATTTAATCAAAGCAGTAAACATATTAGAATTGGATAATAATGGGGACAAATAAATCCCTGTGCTCAGTTTCCGAAAGGTAAATGTTTATACCTACAAATGCTCCTGTTAATTTGGTGTTAACTTTCTTCATACTGGATTCAGTGACCTTTTCCTTGACATTTTCAATACTTCTCCAACAGTGGTGATATATGAAAGTTGCCAGTACTTAAAAGTTAAATGATAATCTTGTTTCAAAGATGAAATGCTAAAGCGTAATTAAATGACAATTACCAATTCTAAAATGTGATATCCATAATAGTTAATCGTTTGCTAGTTAAGGGTGCGTGGTCAAAACAAGACTTCGTTCTTTGAGTGAAAGGCTAGCATATGTTGCTTCTGGACAAATTTGAGAAAGTAGTCTGTGTATTTTACATGACTGATCACTTCTAAATTAGGTGCAATATTTGTTTTGGCTGGATGGAAAGTAAGCAACACACTAATAGCTGTAAAGTAGTAACCAGATTTGCTTTACTTTCATCTTTACACAGAATATCGTGAAGTTCCTGTTAGTGGGTAAGAGAAATCATTGGCCAATTCTCTGCCGGACAAACTTGAATGATGTTTTATCTCTTAGAAGATATACTGTAAAAATAAAAGCAGAATCTCTTATTTTCTGCAACATCGTATGGCTTCCATTTGTTAGCGTGCCTTCTGTGTCAGCTTCAGTCACTGCCCTGGTAGTAGAGCATCCATTCTAGATGTTGTGGGCACATCCTCCTATTAATGTTCTGTTAGATGCTTCTTTCAAAATTTGTTTAAAATATACAGAATGAAATGAGAAGTTTAAGGAATGATCCCTTGTGTGCGCTGCATTCTTGTGTGTAACTAATTATTTAGACTGTAGAGGTATATTTTCAAAATATTTTATAAAACAGGTTGGACAGAGTTTTAAAATGGCTGTATATATGGTTGAAGCAAAAAGCCCTTGTGCCAGTATTGAAATTCTAGCTGAGAGTGTTATGGCTAACAAATATATTTTAATTGAGGGGTTTTTGTCTTATCTGAAGAGGTTTTTTTTTAGCCTACAGCCCTAAGTTCTGCATTAAGTACATGCTATGTCTTGTTCTGGGATGCAAGTGGGCAACTCCTAATGGAATCTTCCTGGAAGCTACATTGCCCCGTGCGCATGCTCCAAAGCATCAGAATTCCTCCTTTATAACACTATTGGATGTTTTACAGTGATAGTGAAAACAAGGATGCTTTGGCAAGGTTTCAGTGAAAGGGGGTATCTCTATTTTGGAAACCTGTAGCTGTATCTAATTTAACTAGAATTGGAAGCAAAGTCATTTATGTTTTAGTGGTGCTACTGCAAGACTTCCCCAGAAGTTATATTTTCTCCTTACAGAACTAATTACAGCAGTATTATGGAGTGGAGAGTCCAATATCCTGTTAATGACAGTAATTTATAATCTGCAAATTGAGTAAATATTTTTAAGCTTAATGTATATGTTGCTTTCTGGTTTGTTTTTAATTCAGTATTGCATTGCATYGGGCCTTCATAGTTCGTCATTGCGAGTTTTTCGTTGATGGTTGGGCTCTCGATGCTGTAAGATGCATTTGATTATTTTTATCCACAACTGCACACCTCGGAGGTATAGTGGAGTAAAACTGGCTGTTAAGTAATGTGTTTGGGTAGTTTGGAGGGAAGAGTTGTGTGTCACTGGCTGACCAGCTACAGTAGTTTTGTGCTACAGGCCTGGCTGAATTTGTGTTATTAAGGTGCATAATTTAGTGGCCATTTTACAGTTCTGTCACTGGCAGCTTTTCAGAGTATTGTTCATTTGTAATGTGTAGCTTATTAAATCTTCTTGAATTTGAGAACTGTGTTCTAGAATTTTCATAACCTTTTTCACTGGACTAGTCTGTTTTTTATGACATATTGCTTTTCAAGTAGATATTCTATATGTAGCATAGATCACCACCTTTTTGACCAGTTCTTGCAGCACCTTTTGTAGTTCAATGTCTCCAGCATAGCTGATCCCATTTTACTTATGTCTGCTTGATTGTTGTTTTGAGATTTTTCCCTTTGCTCCCTTCCCCCTCCACATGATTCAAACATTCAGAGGAAATAGTGTACAAAAGATGAGCTTTGTCATGAGCTCGGAAGTTCAGCAAATACCTAGCTTTTGTACCTCTGTGTAGCTTAACAACAACAACAAAAAAAAGCAAACATTATTTTGTTCACTTTCTGTCAAGGCTAAGGTAAACTCAGTAAATGCCAATAAATAAGGTTGTAACTTCTGCTCTTCAGGCTGAATAAACAGTTCCAAGTATTTTTAAACACTCGCATAACATTTATTTTATGAAAGAGAAGTCTTTGACAGTCCAGTAGCACATTTGTTCCTCTGACTAAATACAGTTTACTCTACTTTTTAAACATAGGTGCAGTCCCTGCCCTGAAGAACTTACGCTTTACTTTTTTTAATAAAAGGAGATGTAACAGAATGGGATTGGGTTGAGCTGGTATGGTTGAGTTGAGTTGCTAATTTAGAAAGAGAATCTATTTTGACTTGAATCTACCACTTGAAGCTTTAGAGCAAGCTTAATGGTTGCATAACATTCACATTAAAAGTTATTTCTTAGCTTCTTCCCATGATCAATTAAGGCGTTTTCTAGCTGATAGATCTGAGACCGCAGGCACGCGTATTAGTGGTTCCCTCAAATCTTGCAGTGCTGCTCTTGGGAAGTGTGT
Organism: Apteryx rowi; assembly: GCF_003343035.1. Classification (NCBI taxonomy): domain Eukaryota; kingdom Metazoa; phylum Chordata; class Aves; order Apterygiformes; family Apterygidae; genus Apteryx; species Apteryx rowi. Next base: position 4,311,417 of record NW_020448530.1, read on the forward strand.
GCCTGTGTGTACTCATGACCTTGACGTGTACCGAATCCCTGATCGCTCCGTTTCTCCCCCGCCTCCTGCACCTGCTGTATCATGGTCAATTGATAACAAGGATAATCGGTTGTGAATTGTTAAATGAAACATGCAGAAACTGTGTCAAAAAAAAAAAAAATTGTATCTGGTTCAGCTGTGTACTGCGTTCATCTGTACTGGGTAAATATCCTACTATGGCTTTGTTAGGAGACATTTGGTTCTGGGTATGAAGGCAGAGGAATTTTTTTCTTGCCGTATTGGTTGCAAAACAGTTGAGAGAGATTAAAAAGCTAATTTTGACTCTTAAAAACTATCGTGTCATCTTCTCCTCTAAACTTCTGTTTCCTGACTGTGGAAGACGAAGCCTTTTTGATTTAATTCAGAACTAGATTAACATGAAAAAGTTACCTCTGGAATAGGTGGATACCAATGAGGATATTCAGGGTTCTGTCCAGTTCAATTTTTTGATTCAGAACAGTACCTGAAGTCTCATTTGTGTTTAATATTGCATTCTTTTCTTTGTTGTGGCGCTTACTCTTTTGTAGTGGTATCTCATTTTGAGGGGAGCCCTCGGATCCCCTCTCCTTTCCTGTCTGTATTTGGAAGAGGCCCAGGGCTGTCCCTTTTCCTTGTCTGGCAAAGAGAGCTGAGTGGATGTGGAAATTCAATTTGCTGGTGTTCGGTGCTTACAAGAAAAATCCTCTTCAGCAAGAGGTGGACCTTAACAAATACAGGTCTGCTGAAGATGTGTTGTTGACAAGTTGTTAAGAGAACTAGCTGGGAAATAAATTTGCTTTCCTTATGATGTGCAGGGGTTCATGGATGTGCTAGGCGGTGTTCCACGGCGTACATAGATCCAGGTAATCAAAGAAGATTAAATATTGTTGGGACTCCAAAACTGGTGGCAAAGGAGGTCATATATCATCTTTTATTAAGGTGATGCAAACAGGTTCTACATCTTTCCTGTGAATTCAGTGATTTTTTATTTTACTAGGGACCCAGGTAGCTTTGGACTGCTCCATTTTGAGAGAGAGTATTCTGTATGTGAAATTTTCCTAGGATAATTAAGCAGAAGGAAATATTTGAGTTAAATGGATAAAAGAATGATGCAGTTTAATTCTTTCTCTGTTAATATCTTAATCTACAAGTTCTGAATTTCTTGTGCTGCAAATGAAGAGTTTAGCTGGGAAATGCCATTTATAATGCTGCTCTTAATATCGTTATGGGAACTGCCAAAATTGAGTCTTGCCTGAGAAAGCAATAAAATAAATACACCATTATTTTTTTGACATGACAGTTATTTAATTTTATATTGTAAGAATTCAAGCCAGACTGTGACATAACTGACCTTCACTTCATAGCCATGTGAGGAAATGCACCAGAAATAGTATTAAAGGTATGTCTGAGCAAGGTAGTAATTCTCCTGAACTGTTTATATTCTTAGTGCAAATAAGTTTGATATAAAATATACATCATCTTTACTGGTGTAGATATTAATCTGAGCACTGTTCTAGAAAGTGCATTTCCGGGGGAAAAAATTAGCTGGTTTGCCTGTGAGTCTGTTTGAAGCTGTTGAACTGAAGCTCTTGATGTTGGTCTAGTGGTAGTGCTGGAGAAAAACTTTCTCGGAGTTTAAACTTTAATCATGCTCTTAAATAACTTCTGGAAAATCAAACTTGCCTTCTGTTGTACAAGCTATATAACTTAGGAAAATGTAGTTCTCTCCATCTCAAAGCTTATAGTAATAATAAGACACGTGTACGTGTCTGAGAGGGAGACACTTCTGTTCTGCATCACTCTGTAGAAGAGCCATCTCTCTCCACCCTTTATTATAGGAAGCCTTAGGGGACTTTTGTACCTAGCTGGGTGCCCACGGTTGGCTAGTGTAAAAATCTCTGTAGGAGGCCATGTTTAGCCTCTACTTGCCTAGTCAGTTACAACTCCTTCATTTTTTAAAAAAAGTTGGAGCTCGAAAGGATAGAGATGAATGACCCCCTGGGTCATTTCTTAAAACTGAAGTAATAGCTTTGCTCATTTATAAGGAGAAAACAAGAAATTGACTCTACTGTGCATTTCTTGGAAGAAAAGCTCTGGGTACTTCTGTGAAATATTGCTGTTCCTATCATCTTTTCTCAAATCTACAGAAATAGAAGAGGCTGCAGATGAAACTATAATGTGACTTCTGATAGAACATCATGAAATAAGTCCTCATGCACAATAGATCTTTATAACAGTAATTCTTTAACACACTGATCTGTTGAACTGGTTTGCAGTAGCTTTGTCAAGTGTTTACTTCTGAAGGAACTTCAAAAACATGAAACCGCAGAGATCCAGTTAGATAACAAAGTCTTTACAGGGTTACAGAAATCATTATTCTGGATCCCAGAGCTTTGGACTGCCTTGATCTAGAGCAGACTTGTCAGCCGTGGCATCTAGCTTTAGGACTTCTGCTCTCCTACTGGCCTCAGAGTGTGTCTGAGGGAGTTGAACTGCTGCCAAAGCAGGAGGGCCAGGAGCCCCTCTGCTACAACAGGGAGTGAGGAATAATTTCTGGGAGTGTGCATGGATGGCAGTTGCTCTTAAAAAAAATGCTGCTGGATTTTTTTTTTTTTAAACTGCTTTGGCAGTAGCTCAGTGGTCTGTGTTGAGCTGTGAACAGATGGAGGATGTGATCAGCTGTTGGGGCAGTGTTTGCTGCTCTAAATAGCTGTTCCTTGTCTTCTCCAGGGAAAGGTAGCAGGCTGCATAGAAGTGTCCAGCTGGCAGCCCAGGGGACTTCACTGTTCTAGATCTAAATTTTCAGATACCCATTTTTCCTCTACTAGATATTAATTATGCCTATGCTATCAAAAGTGTTAGTTGATCATGACTTGCATTGCAATATCAGTTTATTTCCAAAATGAACAATTACTGATTTAGGGATGAAAGTGAACTGACAGCTTCTCTGTTTAAAAATTAAAGCAAAAACAAACAGTGCAGAGAACTGGTCAGTTGTTGGTTTATGCCCAAAATTTGGGAATGCACTCAAAAAGCAGGCTTTCTAAATATTATATATAAATACATGTATCATTGACATGTAAAACTCCTTTGGCTGATATCTGTTTACTTAATATTGTATGATTGATTATGTTTTTTTTCTATATTAAATAAATCCAGTAGTTGCTCTGTGAATTTGCAAAGGGCTCCATGTACCGTACCCATAACTATCTGTAGCTTTCTGAATTAAGAGTAAACACTGGCAACTTAAGTCTTCGCTGGGGTTTTTTGATACTTTGACCTCTGGGGACCACACTGAAAATAATTGTGTGAGAAGTGTCTGTCTGGGTTTTTTCCTCCACCTTAAGATCTGCTCACTTACCTAGAAGTGGAGCAGAAGTAACTTAACCACTGAAATTATTCCCCAGAGAGGATATTGGAGAGTAAAAGGTAGAGTAGTAGGCACATTCCTCCACAGCATCAGAAGCTGAAGGAGGATTACAGTGGTGGGAATCCCATTCAGTTATAGCACTTAGCTGCTAGGAAGGGGGGAAGAATACACATGGCATGTTGTGTTAGCACCATCTGTCTTGTGAGCCAGCTTTCATCTAAAGTTGCTCATCTAAGCTAATATATGATCTGAATCCATGATAATAAGCTGCCTTTTGGGTGGACCTAGCGCAGTTCTGCACTATGGCTGTCCAGCTTGTGCCAGAGGTGGGGTGTGATTACTGTTCAGCCACATCCACCAAACGCTCTCTTTGTTCCCCCACCAAGAACTCCTTAGGAGTGGTGAATCTGGTACCTACCAACTAGACCAAGGTTTGATCAAGGCCCACGAGCAGCATCTTTATATGATTTGTATGTAGCAAAATCTTCCATTCTTGGGGACTTGGGGTATGCATCTTGTCTTTTGGTCATCTACTTTTTTCCCCCATCTGTCAGAAGAAACAGATGATGTGTTTTTGGCAGTTATGGATCTGGTTTGTTCAAAGATGTGCGAGTCTGTTTTGTGATTAGTGAATGAGGATGTGGTCTTTGGAAGGATAGAGTGAGGTAAGACTAAAGGGGCTTTTTACTTGCTGTTGGATAATGTAGGAGAAGAGTTAACATGGATGAGGGCACAAGGAGGGATAAAAGAGCAAACATTACTGATTGATATTATATGAAAAGATGCTTAGGCTTTTGAGATAGGCAAGAGAGCTGATAAAGCCAAGATAGAAAAGACCCTCTAATATACTAACTTGTCAATGCAGTTTTCCTTCCAGGAAAGGGAGAGGCCTGTGTATGACATTATACAACAGATTTTTTTTTTTTTTAACTTGACTAGTAAGTTCTGGTCATGTCCTTTGTGGGTTTTGAGTGTCTGTCATCAGTGATATATCTAAAATAAACTTAATTATATTAAGTAAGATACGGCATTGTAAGGTGAGGGAAAGAAGAGGAGGAGTTGAATCTCACTTCTATAAGAATTTGTCTTTTAATGCAAGCCACAAGTCTTTAAAACTATATATTTCTTTATTAGGGCTTCTCTTGTTGTGTGTAGCACTGACTTTATTGGCAATTATGTTATGTAATGTACACATAATGTTCTGCAAAGTGCTGTAAGTCTCTGCTTAGACTCCTGTTCTGCCTTAAGCTTTGTACTGTCAGAATGCATCAATGACAATTCATTACAAACAAAAGAAGTGGCTTTGCACAGGGGTGCCAGACTTGAATGCTCTCTGTTGCCCACTTCTTGACTTTGCACTAGTTTTCTCTCTTTGAAGAGGACATCAAACAGCTGTATGTTGATGCAGTTTGAGTCAATATACTAACTGTGGTCATTACAAGCTTTTGGCTTGCTTCTGTATTTTGTGACTAAAGCAATCTGGCTTTCAAACTAAGTTGTTTTTTTTTCTTTTTTTTTTCTTTCTTTTTTTTTTTTTTTGAAAGCCAAAGCTTGGTTTCTGTATTTTTTTTGCATGCACAGAAATACTAGGTTTTGCTCTCAAAGCAAAACTCTTTGCAAGCTAAGAAGGTSGTGCTACAGCAAAGTAGTACAAAAAATAGTTCAGCTATTTTTTTAATATTCAGTGTATTTTTTCCCCTTAGTCTAGGTGCAACAAACTAACAGTAATTGCCTGATTTAGGATATGTTGAGTAAATGAAATTTTCATAGCAGACTTTTAGTTTGTGACTATTACAAGAAGTTCAGGAACCTCTTTCAAAGTTTAAAAGCACTTTAAACCCAACAGTTGGCTGTTTCAAACTTGTTGTGGGTAGTATTTCACTGCGGTGGATGTGAGGCTCTGAATCTGGATCACACTAATGCTGACCTAAGCCTGGAGACTTTCTTTCGTGGACAGATCTATGAGTGAGAGTGTGTATATGCATGCTCATACATGTGCGTGCATGTATCCAAGCTTTTTTTTTTTTTTGAACATGGCGTTCTTGAGTGTGGATTAATGACATTGGTATGTAGGTATAGGCATGGAGTAAATACTTCGTATATGTGCATGTCAATCCTTGTGGACTAGGAGAACATTCACATATGTGAGTGTAAAGGTTGCTCATAGACAAAGTTGATGAAGTGCCTAAGTAAATGTTTAAAAGTTCTTCTTTACACTGGATTTCGCAGTGGCACCGTCCTTTGGGTACAGGATAGCTTGCCTTATACAGCAGGTTTGAGCCACAGTACAATTTTGCCAACATTTAGTGTTTAATTGGTGTGGAGTTAATGACCAAAAGATTTCTTAATTGCCATAATGCTTTCAGGCTGCTTATCTTCCATAAGCTGATGCCACAACAGATGGCAAGTTAGTGGTTTAGCTGAGATTCACCAGAAATTTTTCATCACTTTGTTTTAATGACCATAACTTATGTGGTTACAGATAATGTATACTGGAGGAACAATCTTCATTGGAACAGGCTTCAGATGAATTAATATATTTTATTTTGTTGTTGTGCAAGAGCTTGAATGCTTCTTTGTTGTCGGAAGAAACTTTGCAGTATTGTGTGTGTTCATCTTTATTTTACCTTCTTTTTCCTGGCTGCTCTCTAAGATTCATCTCCACTGTACTGTCGCTCTCCCGTTTCTTTTGAGGAGTCCATAGGGAATTTTACTGGTGTCTGCTGTGATTTGAGACAGCTGGGAAGAGTAGGCTGAAGCTGACTGTTTTTTGTTAGTGTAGTAAATGCCTCAGAGCCTGAAACACAAGAATAAGAGTGGACAAAATAAAGTTTCTGTCATTTTAGATATCCATTGCTTAAAAACAACTTATGCTTTCAGTGAAAAAATGGTAATAGATTTTTTTTTCTTTTTCGTACTGAAAGCAGGCTGCCATACTTGTACAGTGTTCTCCACTAGTTTTAAATTTGAAGCCTTATGTAGGAAGGGAAATAACTTTTTATTGAGAAACATTACATAGTAACTAAGTTAAATATCAATTATTAATTTTTATTTAATATTTTAGGAAATAGTTCCATTGGCCGCCTGGTTTATTGTCTTTCAGAATTAGGTGAAAAGCAGGGCACCATTGCACATACTTTGAATATTTTGTAGACTGCTTGTTGGACTTTTTTTTTTTTTTTTTAACTTGGCTAACATATCTTATGTCTTCATAACAAAAAAGGAAGAGAAATAGTCTTTTGCTTGTATATAAAGTCATTCTGAGCTTTTTTAAAATTATTTTTTATTATTTTTTTAAATCAGGTGAAAMTTTGTGTGACTGCGTAAGATTTAGGGGGTTGTTTTGGTCCCCAGGAATTTATTAAATATTGGTAGTAAGGTCCTACTGAAATTTATTCCTTAAATATAAGTAAAGTTTTCAAATAGAACTTAAAAAAAAAAATCAAAACCTTTTTTGTCATAAAATAAAAAAGCAACTGAGCATACTCATGCATTTGAATATGTGCTTGCCTTGTGGCTTTTGACTAATGACATAAAGTGAGGATCCGTCTAAATTTGAAGCTGTATTTTAGTTCTTAAGTCAGTTGGTTGCTCCTAATAATGTTACCTGTTAGTGAGCTTGGCTTATCCTCTCTGTCAAAAAGGTATTTCTGACAATTTGGCAGCTAAGCTGAAAATCACTGGTAGTCCATGTTAAAGCCTAGGGAATCCTAACTGGCATTAGACCTCCCTCATACTGAAGATAGTAAAAAAAAAAAAAAAAAAAAAAAAAAAAAAATCGCTTAAAGATATTCACAACTCAGTTAACATTTCTGATAATCCTGAGAAAGTCAACATCCCTATCACTAGTTTTTTTCCATAAAATGCTGTCTTGGCAAAATGGCTCATATAGAGTGTACTGTTATAGTATGAGGATATTTGAGCTGTTGCCCTAATATTAAATAATCCATTCCAGAATAATTGAGTTTTTATATTTTAATTGTTTTTTTTCCCCCAAATTAGGAATGAATTCTTCTGATGAGAAGATAATTTTCAATGGTTTCTTTGTGACTCATGTATTTCCTTTTTTTTTAAATAGCAGGAAGTTTTTGTCTTCACTGTTCTACCTTTCTTGTATTGTCCTGTCTCACAGACACTTCTGCCACAAATGCACTCTTTTGTGTAGCTTTCTTGGGTAACTTAACTTTTTCAAGTTAAATATGAAGTTTTTCCTGTGTTTGTATGAACTCAACCACTACCACAAAAAGTTGACAGAATGGGTTCTGCCTTTGAGTGCTTTAAAGGCTTTTCATCTTATGGCTAGCTGATTTTTAGCTATTGGTGTCCTTATCTTCATCTCTTTCACAGAAATGAAAATTTTGTAGGACTTTAGGGGGGCTGTCTATAACATGAGAGAGTTTGGATAAGCACAGGAGTTGTATTGCTAGGGGTGCCTACACTGTCAGGGAGGTGTTGCATCTGATGTTCTTCTCCTCTTTTGTAGGCCTCCCTGCTTAGGGAGGCTCACTGGGGTTTAGCAGAGCAGGAATACCTTCAGTTAACCATGAGAGGATCATTAGAGGATGATGTCTTTCTGGCAGCTGCTTCATCTGCCCCCACAGTATGTTCAGTTGTGATTCCTCCTGTCCTCTTAAACAACATCTTGATCAACACCCGTAACCAGGAATGGTGAAGATTTCCAACTAGACATGACTGAGTGTAATTCCTCTCTTCCTAGAGAGCCAGCCCTCCTTGTGGTGAGCTGACATCCCCCAGTCTAGTCGGTCTATTTATAGTGAAGTTACACTGGATAGGCTTATAACTCCCTGAGAAAATAGGGGTGGCAAAGGCATAAAGGATGACTCTAAGTTTCCTACTGCTACTTTGTGTGCATTATCCTTCTAATTAGGTTGTCTTTTTTCCATCTTTCTAATCACACTTTTATTTTACGTTTAGGAGAGAGCATGAATTACTATTGGGTAAGTGATAAGAGGGCACTGAGCTAGACAGCCAGTCTGAGCACAGAGATGTATTATGAGTTGGGCAGCTAGCAGGGAAGCTGAGCTGAGCTGTGGCCCTGTTTTCTTCTCATATTCTTTCTTAAGTTTATTCTACTGACACTAGAGCTCTTTATTGTCTCTTAAAATGTTAATGGACACCAGTACTGGTAAATATCTACCTTGATACTTATTAAAAGATGGATGATTCTTCTGGAAAAATACCATTCATGTGCCTTAAGGCTGATATTTTTACAATTGCTGTCTAGAAAGCAGAATAAATCCAAGGATGCACCTTTTACAGTACTGCTCATAACCATAATAATTTTAACTCCGCATGCTTTACTTTTTAAATCTCATTATAGCCAAATAGTCAAACTTGCAACTAGTCTACAATAGTTGCTTACTCTGTGTAAAAATGCTTTGCTACAATTTAGATTGAAATACCTATCCTTAATTTCAGCCTGTAACAAAGGTATCCTTGCTGAATGGTGTGAATGAGCACTGGTTGTTGCTTTATTTTATTTCTAAGTGTCTTTAGAACTTGCTGTTTTTCTTGCAAAGGTACTTCTTTATTATAACTGAATTACCCCTCAACTTGCTTTTTCATGATCTAAACTCACTAAACTCTAAATCACTGCAAGTGTGTGCTCTGTCTCTTGGGTTGTTCTTGTGGTTCCTCTTGCAATTTAGAATCTCCTTAAATTTGATACCAGAAATGAACATAATATTCCAGAATCTCTTATCAGTGTTGTAAAATCTTAGAAAACAAGGATGGAATGAACCTTGGAGTTATCTCATTCATTTATCCCACTCCTTGCCTGTGGACACAGGATTGGTTATACTTTTGTCAACTGTTTGTCAAACCTGCTCTCATAATGACCTCATTGACAGAGACTCCACAACCTCACTGCGCAGCCTGTTTTTGTCCTTCGATACTTTGCTGTTAATTTTCTACTGTAGAGTCTGCATCTCCTGTGCTGCAATTTGAATGCTTTATTGCTTGTCCTTTTTGCTGTGGACACAGAACTGACTGTTCCTTCTCTCAGTATTCTGATCTATAAGCTCAGTGTCCCTAGTTGTTCCAGTCTTTCCTGGTAGGTCATGCTGTCTAGATCTGATAGTCGTTCTCCTGTGGCTTTTCTCCAGTTGGTTCATATCTGACTTGAAGAACTGTGTTCAGAATGAGCTGCAGTTCTCCATCGAAGACTTAACAGTGTAACACTAGACGGAAGGATTATATCATGTGTCACATAAGCTTTACATCCCAATGTAGCATTAGCCCTTTTTCCAACAGTATGACCTTGTTGACTCCTCTTTTGCATGTAGTCACTTAAACCTGTTTGGAAACTCATAATAGTTTTATCTAGATCTTGTTTTTTAGTTTGGCTGTGAGAAAGTCCCATGAGTAAGCCTGTCAAAAACCTTACTGAAGTAAATTACCACCTCCCCTGTGAAACTCGGTCACAGAAGAAAGTTGCAGTGGTTTGACATAGCTTGTTTTTGACAAAACCATGTTGGCTGCTCCTTCTCTCCATATCTTCAAAGTGCTTAAAAATAATTGTTTGGATATGTTCGACTCTTCTAGGAAATTTAAGTCAAGCTGTCAGAGCTGTTATTCCCCGGTTGTTTCTGCCTTTCCTCTTCTCTTTTCCCTTCCCTCATTCCTTTTTTTTTGGGGGGGGGGGAGGGAAAGGTGTATGTTTTTAATTTATTTAAAGAAAGTGACTGTGTTCACCTTTTTCCAAGTTTCTGATATCAACCATGAGTTTTCAGAGATAGGGCTATTGATTTTGAGATGGCTTAGAGGACTCCCTGAGCGACTTTGAATGTCATCAGATCTAGCCAAGTAAGTAAGTAAGTATGGCTGTTTCCAATACTAGGCTGAGTGTGGGTAGGTATTTTTACTTCTTCCTTGGTGCTAATTGTGCCAGTAACCTGCTTGTAGTTGATTCTTTTAGTGAAGACTTTTTTCATGAGTCTGTCTTCCCTCTTCATTGAATAATAGACTGATTCTTGTTATTAGCAATGTTTTTGCAGAATGTTTTCCTAGTAGCCTCAAACTTTTGTGAGAATTACTTCATTTTGTGCCTTTTTGATTTGTCCCCTGTATTCTCTTGTAATTCAGTTTGGCATGTTACTCACTTTCTGTATGCTTTTTTGAGGTTAGCGAAGAATTTGATGTAGTCTATAAATTCAATCAAACAAAGCATAGCAAGAGAATATTTATATCTTTAGTGCCATTTATTTAAGAAACTTTTAGCTCTCTTTAGTTCTTGCTTGCCTTAGTCTTGCCTTCTGTGAGCTCTTATTTACCAGTGTTCAATTTGTCTGTCTGTCTCTTAATGTTCTTTCTTCCTTTTCCCCTTTAATAACCATTAACTCTATGGACACTGTCAACCAAAACTGTGTCTTATCTTTTACTGTCAACCACTTCTTCCTTGCTGACCGCAGCTAAAGCCTAGGAAGAGTTTCTGGTTGCTTTCTACATTTTTTAAAAAGGTCAATAAGTTCCTTGAAGACCTGCTGGAGACCCTGTGTTCTGCTGTGTTCCATTCCCCATAGATGCCTCGGTTGTTGATATCTCCCTGTAACAGGAAGCCCTGTGCTTTTCATGGCTCTGCCAGCTGCTCAGAAGAAGCATCATCTGTGCTATCAACCATATTTGATGATCTGTAGCAAACTTGCAGCGTGATAGCACTCATGTGCTTTCCAGCTTTCACTGTCTGTGGACTTCCAACATCTTTGTCTATGCATTTGTGATCTTTATGTCCTTTATATAAAAGGCATAACACTTTTTTTTTCTCTCTCTCTTCTCCATGAACCAGCTATAACCTCCTTCTGTTAGTATTCCAGTTGGATATGGACTCTAGTGCAATTGATCATAATCTTGGTCATGTAGTAAAAGTTTAGGTCCTTTATTCATGCTTTGTATGTTAGTCTACATACCTCTAAGACTGATGGACTGAATGCTGGTTTCTTACGAACTTTGTATGAATAACTACTTTCTCGAACCTTTAGACTCCTACTCAGGTTGTCCTGGCTTGTGGTCTTTGGGCTCTTGACAGTTGAACTCAAGTTAGCAGCTAGGAAGGGCATCTTTTACACATTCATTCCTTGAAATCTGCTGTGTTTTTGCCTACCAGCTTGTAGAACCTCATCACGTGATCAGAGAAAGCCAAAGGTGTCCTCTGGTACCATGTTCAAAGACAGGAGGTTATCTACAAGATGAGTTAGTTCCTGTCTGAGTTATATGGTGGGCTGGCTGGGAACTTTTCACTTGTTCATCCCCTGCTTTCTGCGGAGAGCTCTAACTGCTTCTGATCCATTCATTGCTGTTGTTAGTGGTGTAACTAGTACCTGCATGGATGAGCAGCAATGAACAGCAGTGCATGGGGCTGAATGAACATTGGACAGCTTTCTGTAACACCTTGGGGTGATGCACATTTGCCTGTTTAGACATGATACCCGGGGTATCAGTTCTTCTCAAGGGTTGCTGCAGGCAGCCACTACTTTGTTTTCTTGTGGCAGTGATGACTGCAAATCTGATGGCCTAATATCATGTGACTTTTCCTTCTTTCTCCTTGCGCTGTATTCCTTACTTATCAGTAAGGCAGATGTACTTTTGATCAAAGCAGTGGCTGCTGTCTGCGTGGAGGGCAGCAGAGAACACCTGGATGAGTGTGCATCTCTAGGTAGGGTGAGCAAACAGCTCGCGCTCTACAGAGTGGCTGGCTTTCCCTTTGATCCAGCTGTTCAGCAGTCTCTCCACTTGGATCCCTGCAAAGACATCACAATCACAGATGCCTCAGCTCAGCTGTCTCCTGCTTCTTTAAAAAAAAAAAAAAAGAAGAAGAAAAAAAAAAGAAAAGGAAACCCACAAGCACAAAGGGTTTGTATGGATGACTGGATGTGTTCCTCATGATCTTCATCAGCACAGGGAATATAAACAATTGTTCCTACAAATCTAGTCCAGGGCTTAGGTTGGGCTTGCTATCCAGGTATAACCCTTGCATCTTTGGGTCAAAGAATATTTAAGAGTAGGGTTTTGGTAATGCCACTTTTCCTTTTTGTTCTCRTTACGTATGTTGGGGTCCTGGTGGCATCCTTCCTGCCTTTCCCTTCCCCCACTCTTAAAGTACCTCTAGCAGTTTTCTTCTGGCTTCTGATGAGTAGACTCCTCTGGACTATCTGATCTGTGTTTCTTAAGTTGCAGCAGTAAATCAGATGTGCTCAGGTCAAAGGACTTCAAGCTGTACATATTTGTTCAATTAACTGAGTAAATTTCTGGTCCTTCCCGTAGTGGTAGGTGAAGGACATAATGTATTCTGCTTCAGTAGTGTATTTCACGTATCCATGAAGAATTTAATACATGGTATAACATGGATGTCTAGAGCTGGGCAGTTTTTGGATAATGAGGTGTGAGAACTGAGGTATTCTAATATGGATGTTAGTTTAACCTGTAATTTATTAGCATTTTAGTGATTTGTTACAAACATAACTTTGAATGCAATTCTGACATTTTAAAAAGCCTTGTTGCTGTCTCTTCCTCAGTGATTTTGCTGACTGCTCCTAAGTCTAGCTATTAAATTAGGGCTCTGCTGATGTTAGAGTTGAAGGAGTTTAGACCTGGAGAATTATTTCTCTTCCTTGTATTGTGCGTGTCATGTCCGAGGTCAGTGCATGCAATTTGGCTGAAATTTCTATTTCTCTGTCGTGGGAAAAACGTAAGTAGTTTTAGCGATTCTGTTTGGTGGGTCCTTTTTGGTGGGTCCTTCTGAAAATACCCTCCCACATGCACTGCTTCACTTAATAGCTCAGTAGCTTTTGCCCTTCAGAATGAGCATGTTTAACCCTTCACCTGTTTGTCTAATTGAACAAGTGAGGTCAGTTTCTTGTAACGTCATTCCTGTAATACAACATCTAAAATCATAGCTTTAAAGCTACATATTCAAGTAATTTATTCCTAAATATTGTTTTCTTATGTGTCTTACACTTGCCTCTGACTGAGCGCTATTTACTGTTTCATATGAAAGCACTGGCGTGCTCTGGGGTTTCTTGTTTTGCGTTTATCTTATTAACTTTACGTATTTCTGTTTGACTGAAATATAAACAACAGATTCAATCTCTGACAAATTTGTACTAGGAAAAAAATGTGGATGTGTGGTTGTTACCTGTCAGGGAGAGCAGAGAGAACTTGGGGGCATTTTTACTGCCTGCTCAGAACATTTTTGGTCATCGTACTGGGGAAAAGAAGTGCTTCAATCATTTTGATGATTAGCTTGTGGTGTTTCCTTAGCACATGCAGCTGCATAATTGCTGCAATATTGCTGAGCATCTTTCTAGTACAGGAAAGGCCRAATCCTGGTAGGAGGTGGATTGGCTCTGTTCTGCTGTGTCATATTTGGCTGCAACAGAGGGAAGTATTGCATGTGGGATATGTTCTCATAAAGAATTTGTAATGTGTGTAATTAAAACAGAATCTTCTTCTCTCCTTTTTCCCCCTGGAGAGCCTGGGTGCTTGGTGGCTGCACATTGAGATAGTGCAGACCCAAATCGTTCTTACTCAAGTCTAAGCTTGTCTGTGCTTAAATTAGTTCTATTGTTTTGGATACCTGCTGCCATTTCACTTGCAAACTAGGCAACAGCATTTCATGCTGTGCAGAAAACTCTTTAAATATAATTAGTTACTATACTTTAAACAGTAAAAGACATGAGTTTTTCCCCTCCCCCCCTTCTCTTGTTTGTGGGTTAGTAATAAATCTGATATTAATTTGGTTTCAGGCTTAGTTATCTTGCAAACTCTGAATGCTTTTACACAAAATTTAGTGTTTTAAGTTCTTTTTTSTATTCTAAATGCAGTATTAAATGACATAAGAGCCTTAAAAAAAAACCCAAAMCCCCCCAAAAAACTACTTTAGGCCAATTTCCCTCCATGCTCCCTCCCYAACCAAATGGCAAAAAACAACAACAACAAAAAAAACCCAACACCCAGAAGACAAAAACAGCTTGTAAATGATGGTTGAAGTGCAAACATTTGGGTAGCTACAAAACTTTCTTTCACATTAATGGGAATAAAAATGTGAAGGGATCTGGGCAATTTTTTGTTCCCTCCTATCTGTAGAAATCTAAAAATTCTTTTCATAAAGTGATTAAGCTTCATTTTGAAATGGATCTTCACTACCTCTGTCTTTGACTGTTTTAGATCCTTGATGCTGTCCTTGATAGTTTTTTTTCACTTAAGTCTGCAGGTATTCCTGGACATTTTACACTTCTTCCCCATCCTCAGTTTAATTCTTTCTTCCACGCTCAGTGTATGCACTGAGAGAATTGCAGCGCTTGGTAAGCCGAAGGAACCAGGCCTCTTCGCCTGCCATCCCGTTTGGCTGCATCTATTCCAATTGGTCATTTCTTGAAGGTGGTTGACCAAAGGAGGTCTCCTTCAAGGCCCYGCGAAGCAGCACTGTTACTTGCCAGCATCCTTTGAAAATATAGAGATGCATCTTGGAATTGTTTCCTTTTAGTTGTCTTAAAATGACTGTAATGACTATAAGCCACTGATGTAACCAAAGCCTTCTCCCCAGTCACTTCCAGACTAAAATATCCAAAATCTTGATGGAGGACTATTCTCAGAAAGGTGTTCAGGATTTCTGAATTGCTGTGATTTTTGCAAATTTAGCACAAGACACTTGTCAGGCCCTGGACTCATCCTTTTTTAAAAATGCTCCATTGAGGTGTGAAATTTCTTGATTTGGAGCTAGGGGTGGAGGAATTCTGACAATTGTAAATGTGAAGTGTGAAAGCTTATTTGAATAACTTAAGATGAAAGGATGGGAAGGAGTTACAGAATTATTGATATAAATCATTGAATATGCATGTGCACAAGTGATACTACTTAAAAATTAACTGATTTCTGATATTCGTTTCCAATTTATGTGCAGAACCTCAGATCCATATAATGCAAAATACAAGTAAGATAAGGGTATTAATTGCTGCTGACTTTTAAAACTAAAAAGTGGTGGAAGTTTAAGCTGAATAAATGGTCTTATTAAGCCATATAATTGTTTGCATAGCTTTAGGCTTGCTGTAGTTTCTGGCTACACATAATTTAAGATGAGCTGAGAGGTTTATACTTAATTGATTGCAATTTTTTTCCCCTCTCATTAAATATATATTTTCTCTAGGATAAGGACTAACAACAAGATGAGCACAGGTTTATATCATGGTTTTCAGGCTTCTGATTTATATTTAATTTTTAATTCAAAATGTAGGGTTTTGGTTTTCCTCCTCTTTGCTTCTGCCATGTCTTTACAATGAGATATCGCTGTTTTACTAAGCTAAACAAGCTGCAACATTTCTATGCTAAATCCCATTTTTACTCTCCCTCCCTTAGAAACTTAAACATACACTTTTAAGACCAAAACTCATAATGTTTTGCTTTAGCCTGGAAGGGAATTGTTCTTCTATTTGCAACGCAGTGGGGAAACTGCTTATCAGTCAAGGGGGCAATTTGTACAAAAAGGGGTTCCGTAGTTTACAAAGTGAAGTTGGGCAATTGGATAAAACTTCAGATGCAGGCTTTTCTTCAAAGGCTATATTTTTTCATCCATTGCACTACAGTATGGAATTTCAGTACAGTAGGTAATATGTATTTCTCTATCCATTTATAGATTTAAACATGGTGTCAGTTGGCTCTGAGAATTTTAGTTTTTTGTGCAAGATGAAGACAGATGCTTTTGGTTCAAGAGAAGCTAAAATGACAAGATCAGACTTGCAAGCGTAGACACTTTTCACTGAATCTTGGATCCCTTGCTCTCTCTGTAGCTCCGCTTCTCCACTCTCACGCAATTAACCATTAACCACAAGAGACTTTTGTTCAGTCAGTGCAAGTCAACTATGGTATTAATAACTGTTGCTAGTAAGCATACTTTTTCCTTGAGAAAAGGTGTATTCAGGGCCATGAGGACAGCTGGAGAATTTTATCTTTTGGATTTGGGGTAATACTGCATGAAGTGTTGACTGCCTTTGAAAAAAGTAAGGGTGACTGCAGTTTATTAAGACAGCTTTTGCATGCAATAGAAATATTTTGTCCACAGATTATGCAGGTCTTCCATCTGTTTGTCTATAGAGACCTTCAGTTATTAGCTGGCACTGTCAGTGGTATATATCTAGTGGGTTACAGGAAATTGCTCTAATGCTGTTAACTTTTTACTGTTGACTTGGAAAAAAAAAAAAAAAAAGAAATTTTATTCATAAAGCTTCCAGAGGATATAATGACCTGGAAAGCTATAAAAAGAGCACTCACTTGATATAGGAAAAACCGGTATTTGATCATATGCTTGCTACAAACAAACGGTATTCATGCAAGCGCAACCAAATTTAAAGTGATCTACCTAGAAGCAAAGAGCGTTGGACTTTCAGAAAGCTGTTTCTTGGAAAAAAGCTGCAGAAGGCTGTTCCTTTGAGGTTGCTGTGCTGTCGGCTTGTGCCTAGCTGCATAATATTGTGTATAAAAAAGGCTGGCAAGGTCCTTGAATTTATTCATAACAATATCAAATGGAGGAGTTGGGTGGGAGGTTATTTTGTATCTGGTGCTGAATTCTTCTGGACTACTGTGTCCACTTCTTGTGGCTACTTCTTAGGAAGGATCATGATAATTTCTCTTTAGTTTTGACTTACAAAGGCCTGTTTTCTTACTCTTTCCAGTCCCTTACTTCTTTTAGAGGGAAGGTGAGGAATAAACTGATCCTCAGATAGACGTGTCTGCGTGTAGAACAGAAGAAAGGTGATAAGGGAGGGTGAACGGACATATGATGAAATCTGCTAGGTGATTCTGAAATTAGATGAATTCAGTTTTAGATGATTTATCACTGGCCATCCTTAAATAGAAAATATGCTAGATCATATCATCTTGAAAAAACATCTGAACAGGATTTAATTCAGGAAGGTCTCTCTTGGCCTTTATTATACAAACTACATTAAATCATGCAACAAGTATTCTTCTTCAGTACAACTTATATAGGTTTGGGTTGAGGGAGGGCTTGTTTCTTTGAATTTATTTATTTATTTTAAAGACTGGTGGTCTTTGGCTTTAAGTGTATGAAAAAGAGTGGATTTATCTGCAGCTCCTATTTGTGCCTCTGGAAAAGCAATTGTCAATATCCTAAAACTGGATTTTGGAAGTGCTTTAGTTAAGAAATCACCGCAGAGAATATTCCAAAGGTGGTTTCCAAGACATACCTGAACTCTGTCAGTCGAGTATTCCCAAAGCTATGCTCCCAATTTCTTTCTTTCTTTAGGCTAAGTACAGTTCATGTTAAGCTCTTTGGGACCAAATGTTTGTATATAAGCAGCGCTTGCACTTCATTGGATTTGGATGCTTATTTATTTAACTAACATTACTAAATTACTCAAGCCCTATCCAGAGCATCCTGGCATAACAGTGAAATTGTAGTTCCACTAAAAACTAATGGGAAAATTGGCTAAATCTCACCTGCTAATGGCATTCAACTTGAAATGTCTACAGAGGTCTTATAGGACCTCTGTTGGGATCTGGACATTTCATTTTACAAAACAACTGTGTATTTCTCTTTTTGTTTCTCTTCTGAGACTTTCTAATAGCAACTGGTTTCTTGGTCACATCAGAACTAAGTAAATTGTAGGTACAAAATGGAGTTTTATTGACTTGACAGAGGCAGGAATGAATATTCCCATCCTGAAGTTTAATGGAGTTAATACCTGAAGTCGTCATTGTTCAAATTAATGTCCAACAAAGTCACTGTTTTGTCCGTATTCAATAAATTAAGAGATGAAAARCTCTTCTTTGGGTATAACCTGGCTCTGACTTCTGGTTTAAAAGTTAAATGATTATAGATCATTCTGTCTTTTAATGGGATAGAGATCTGAGTTTCTTCTTCTTAATTTTGGTTTTTGAATTTTCTTAATTTCTTAAATAACTGAAATTTGTTTTTTCTAGTTATTGTAGGGATCATGGACATAAATGTAGGGTTTTTGTTTGTTTGTTTTTTGTACTAATGTTTTCATAATGTTGTCACTATAACCGGTGAACTACTTATTTCCTGGAGGCTGGTTCCGCTTCAAGAAGAATTGTGAGCTATTGAAATATGCACGGGGGGAAGAGCACAGAATATAGAAGTTGCTCCTTAAAACTCACTACAGGATAACAATAAAGAATCTGTTTTCTTTTGGAAGTACTACTTCAAAGTTTTCTTTTTTAAGTACAGCTAAACAATTTTCCCAAGTTGGTTTCAGACACCTTTATATGCAGTGTATCTCATTTAATTTCAGATTGCTGTTTCTGAACGTAGCCTTTTGTCAGCCAAGATTTGATGGCTTTGTGGCTTGTGAATTTTAGTAGCCATTTAGATTTTAGTCTTATTCCTATCACTGTGTTGGAATAGAATTGTTCTGTCTGAGCTCTGAGGACCCAAAGGAAAAAAAGATACAGCTGCTAAACAAGCAGGTCTGAGTAATTTCATAGAAGTGCCACTTATTTTCAGAGGACCTGCATCTTTAAAGAGTTTGAAGTAGAAAGAATATTGGTTTTCTTCCTACTCTGCCGTTGTTGTTCAGTGCTGTCTGATTTCCTTCCTCCCTGCTCTGTTTCTGACGCTTTTGTGTGTCAAGGCATACTAAAAACAAAACAAAACCTTCATGGCGTATACTCTTTAAACAGGCTTAAAGCTATCTGTGCTTTTGGTCTGGCAGATGCTAAGAGTGAATGACTAGCCCTTGTCCCAGTAATGGGAAAAAAAATGCTTTAACTCTTCCAGCTACTGATATTATATCTTATATTGCATAATAGGGTTATGTACAGGTGATTTGTCGCCCTCGTCCCTCCAGACCTCTGTAATGGTCTTGCAAATGCTTAAGTCTTAAGAATTCTTCAGCACAAGATCTTGTTGGCCAGATAACTGAGACTTGAGCTTTGGCAGGGGTTAATAGAGACATTGTCATTAGTCTTGGTTTTGCTTTCAGGGATTTCCCAAGCAGGGTGAGACAGGGGCAGCTGCCTCCACACAACCACCACTCACATAACCTCACCTTTAACTTATAGTTTTCTTTAAACTGGTACATATTGGTCTTTTTGAACAAGCCCAGTATTCACTTAATACTCAAATTTTTAACATTCATCTACCTAGATTGAACAATATAATGAGCAATGCTTCCTTTGGAAAATACTTCCTTTGAAATAACTTCAGCTTTTATTAAAAACTATTTTAAAGTAATGACTTAGTATCAAAAGTCCTTAAAAATTTCATTGTTGGAAAAGAAGCAAGTCATTTTGTCTGAGAAGGGAGGAGATTATCATTTTCTACTCTGTGTGTTTGTGTGTGTGTCATTCATGCTTCATTATCTATATGCAAGGTAGATCAAGCTTTCTAGATTAAACTTTCCCACTGCCAACTTGCCTGACACATGCAATTTATTTTAGGCACAACTTTTACTAAGCTATGGAGATGCAGTGTTGTGTTTGCTTAAATTCAAGTGTTAATATAAGCCTTGAAAACTCTAAGAAACCTAAGGTAGTTTTTAGTAACATGATGATAACAGTTGACTTGGTTAAGAAGGAGAAGCTTCAAAGAGTCCATCTTGCAGGTAGAGAAAACACTGTGGCAGTCCATATTACTACATTAAAAAGATTAAACACAAAATGGAAATGTCACTAATATTACTGAAGTCTTTGAATGTTGATTGTATATGAATCCTGAGCATCTCCCAGGAAATTACAAACAAGAAAAGCATTTGTTGCCTGAAAGAAGCTTTACCTGGGATCTGGCCAACTTTATTTTAGGAGTAGCACAAGTCAAACCAAATATAAACCATTTTGCTCGTAAGCATTTTCTGTGAAGATGTTCAGATAGTAAATACATAGTTTTGGGTTACTGTGACTGTCTATTTACCGAGTATGTATTAAAAACTTTCAATAGATTTATCTTTATGTTGTTCCTAATACACTGAAGTAATATCACGCTTCACCTTTTGGAGGGCTAAATGAGTGACCTACTTGGCAACAGCCTGTTGGCTTCTGGAACGAGTACTTGATTTTGTAATTGAGCGTGATACTTGTACTATCTGCTCAGCATTTTCCTATCTCTAGCTTATCTTCGCAAACAAAACAAGTGCAAATTCTCTCAAGTCGGATGAATCATCCTTTCCTGGAGCCAGCATTGTTTCTTTTCCTCCTTCCCCCTTTATAGGTTACGTTTCCTGTATTTGGCCATTGAGTACAGGTTTCCTGCTGGCTTACCATCACGGGGGGCGCGTGACACGAGGGGGTAGCCTGCTTTACAGCGATAAGATTTTTGAACCTGCCATATCCAAATGTATACACACAAGATCTTACATAAATCAGTTTAGTGACATACTGTTGGTTTATCATAGCTACGTGAAATACTTCAAGGTACAATTGTGTTCTGTGGTAGATGTGGTTTCAATTCCTCCTCTTCGTGGAGCTTTGGCTATTTCTCCCCCAGAGCAGTATGGCAAAGTTAAATATTTGACTGTGCGCTCTCTGGTGCAATATTAATGATTTCTGTAAGTATTATGGCTATTTAACATAAATGTGCTGTGTGTTAGATACCAACGTAATGAAGGATTGAATCAACACATTTGCTGTGTTGATGGGGAATGCTTTCTGTCCTCTGGAGCCTCTGCCAAATTTCTCACTAATGCTTTACTCTTGGCTGTTGCTCAACTTGTGGCAACTTCTGTTTCTCCTGCTACTTAATTACTTCAGATCAAAGAAGGCAATTTATCTGTATTTGCGAGTAACGGTCAGATTCTGTATTCAAATTCTGCATAGCACAAGTCACACAGCCTTGTAATATTTCTTGGAATGCTTGTTCTTCCACAGACTTAATTTTAAATATATATATGTGTGTGTGTGTATGTATATATGTATATGTATCCCTGTTAATTGATGTAAGGAGTTCAAGGTTCTCTGGAATTGTGTGTAGTTCAGTAGCCTTTGAAGGAGTACCAAGGGTGGTACTTGTGTCGCAGACTTGCTTATGGATATGTTTTCTCATCCTGAGAATTTGGGCTATGCTAGAATAATACAAACTAGACTGGGAACGGGTAACAACGCTCAAATGTGTTAAGTTCTCAAAATGGCATGTTTGGTAAAATGGATTAATAGCCTGCAAAATTTATCAGTTGGTCAGATCGTGTGTTGGCTGACTTAATACGGCTATTTGAATTTAAATTATTTATCACCTTTTCTGTGCTTTTTCCTGCTTCTGTTTGGAATTTGGCAATGCCTACAAAGAGCTCTCCATACAGGCAGCCCTTGGAGCGTGCGCTGTCGTACTGCCTCTCAGTTGGTGACATTTGCAGCTGATAAATATTCACTTTTTTCTGTCAGTGCCTCCTGTAACACTGTGAGACTCCCTGGCAAGCAAGTGCGTGTTAGCGAGCACAACTGCGCTCTGGGCAGTGGCACTAGCGGTGTGTAACTGTCACATAAAAAATAAGATACTTAACGTCATTTTCTTAAGCCAAATGCTACTGATTCTGAGCAAGTGTTTCATGGTGTATTTTGTTCATCTTTTATTCCTATGAATACTAAAACTATTTGGAGGTCTGAATTCTTATGCAACCCCTCCTTAAAAGTTACATGGTGTTTCAGTATTGTGTTACATTAAACCACAATTATGTTTTGGAAGTAGGAACCTCCAAACCTTTCATCATTGCAAATCAAACGTTTGCCAGTTTACCAGTCACCACTTAAAAGCAGCTATGGAATTAAACTTTGTATCACTGATGGCCAAATTAATTTTTTTTCTTGTGAAACAGCAGTGATAAACTTTGATAGCGTCTTGAATTTCTTGAGCACTGCTGTGTCTGCGCACCTGGAAGTGCATCAAGTTTTGCTGATTATTTTCCTGCCTGTTGTTGGGCACGTAAATTTTGCATTCTCCATACTCTAGAGCCAGAAAGAAAGCTCTTGTGTTTAATCTTTTTAAAAGATGGCTTTATTGTGCTCTTTTAAGTGGGCATGTCTTTCTCTGCAAAACTTCTAGTATTACTTGGGGTTACTTAACAATGAAAAATAAGAAATTTCTATACTTCTATTTTACCTTCTATTTAAAAATAATTCCTATTCCACTGCCACTTTGTCTTCAGATTTTCATGACCATGGACAGTGACTTTAGTAATCTTACAGCAAACTGTTGTTAACTGACTGCAGTGGGCCCTGACATGATGCGTCAGTGGCCGCTTTTACATTTCTTGGGCCTGTTGCTATTGACAGTAAATATTCCTGACAGCTTTCTGCGGCAGCAGTAATAGTGCTGTCGTCATCTTTGAGAAGTTTCCAAAATACAGTTCTGGGTGACCATTCATATGATCCAAAAATGTCACCAGACAGTTTCTTTCAATGTTAGACCCTCAAAAAAAGGACTTTTTTTTTTTAATAATGCAGGTAATACTTTACTTTATCTGGCATGTGTTTTGTTTTGCTTTGGTTTTGCAGTAGTTGGTATATTATGGTGTTTTGGTAGGTGAGTTTTTTTCTTTCGTGCGGTGCACAGAATTGATCTGTTCAGAATGTAGGAAGCTTTTCTAAGCAACTGTTTCACTGAGAAGGCTGACAGTACTTTATGTAGAATATTGGATGGGTGTTTTCAGTGCCTCCACAACTGTTCATAGATTTCCTAAAATACAGCAGAGGGGGGAAAAAAAAGCTTGCATGTTGAAATTCCTGAAATCACATAGACAAGAGTGGTGAAGCTGCCAAGTAGCTTTGTTTCAGTTTGCTCTTGCTCTGAAAAATTGTGCTGTACCAGATACTAACTATTTGGACTCCAAAAGTCACTAAGGAAGGGATAAATGTTGCGTTGATGGTTTACTGTTGGCTTTTACATTTTAATATCTTTTCTGCATTGTAATATTGTTAGCTGCAGAGGCTCCTGTTAATACTGTAGTCGCTACTGATAATGTTCAGGAACAATTTAAAAACCYCCCTGCCGTGCTAAAGGTGTGGCCAGCACTCTGTCCTGTCTGGTGGTGCTTGCTGTTAGACGCAGGGAGGAGAGAAGAGCTGCGGGGCAGGTGTGGACTGATCCTTTTGCTGCATGTACTTTTCCGGGTCTTGAAAATCAGAGGTGTTGCACACTGGGACTTGTGTTTGATACCTACTGTAGAAGCTATCTCCACCCCCCTGTGCGTTTCCGTAACCACCCTTTGAGCTCACCTGCGCATTTCACTTTGCAGCACCCGGTATCAGCGGAGGGCGGGATCCTAACCTCATGCGTTGAAGTCATGTGGCTGCCTGTCTCTCGACCTGAAAGAGTAAAGCATATCTTTCTCGTTATCTTAATATCACTTATGATTTTGTAAGCTTCATTTTCTGCCGCCAGTGGTTCTGTGATTGATTTGGGTATGACTGGAAAGTGGAAGTAATAGCTCAGGCTCTGCCTGGCCGGGACAAGCCAGAGGAATCTGTGCCCGCTGAGCTGGCGGCCGGCAGCAGCGGGACTTGAGCCCGCGGTGCTGCCACGTGTCCCGCCGGAGCACGGGGCCCTGCCTGGAGGCATCCCACAAAGGCTCAGCACAGAGCGGCCGTGGCAAGCGGTGTTTGGCACCAAAAGCGTTGGCGGGAGAGCAGGTAGCCCAGACGAGGTTTGGGGGGGCCAGGGTTAAGTGCAGTAGGTTCCTTTAGTATGAGTCAGACACTTGTAGAAAATGTGCTGCTTGCTTGTTTCTGGTGTTTCAACAACCTTAGACGAAAAACTGTGTGCATAAAAATAAATGAATTAATCGAGTGATACAGAATAACTTCATTACATTAGGACTTTATAGAATAATGCCGCATGACTTACGTTAGCCTTAACCTACTCTTGGTAACGTTGTTTGCTGTGGTATGTACCTTTCCTAATGCACTTGAGAAAACCAGTACAATATTTTGTAACCCCTCCCCCCGCACAAGAAATCTGATTTAATATTGCGTTATTTTCAGCATTACATTTCTGTTGAACTGTTTAGGGTGCGCCCCAAGGAATTGAGTTTGGATTTTCCTGTGCTTTTCTTATTTTCCTGAACTTTCATGAGATGCCGTTGTGTTGCGCTCGCTCTCGTGGCGTTGGTGTGGCTTAACCAGCCGTTTCGCATCCAGGAGTTTATTGCTCAGCCTGCYGAAGCTCTGATTTTAATTGTGCCGGGCTCTTACCAGTCAGCAATGTGTGACCCTGTGTTTTAGTGTCTGTGTTCTGATTGCTCGACTGGTTCTCCAAGGTCATTCAGGTGAAATAAAGGATTTCTGTTGCTAGCTGTGATTGTCACGTTCTTCGTGCTTTTTGGTGCAGGAACTACCATGTACTAAGATGATAATATAATTCCTGATATCTTTATTCTCTGGAAAACTGGAGTTTTAGAGAGGAAGAGTTAGTGTGGCAGCAGCTTGCAAGAGAAATAGTGATTTTTTTCTATTGTAAATAAGACTTATAGAAAGAACTCTTCCTCCCCCTCTTTCCATTACATTTAAGTGCTGTACGCACAGATTCCTATTTTCCTGATCCATGTCAGTTTTCATTCTGGTGCTTATCTTCACAAAATAGTTTTTTAAAAGACAAGATTTTTAAAATCATGAAAATAGGTAATCAGGGATGCTTAAAAAAAAAAAGTTGGGGTTTTCTGAAGGTTATAATTGTCTGGTTTGTGTGTATCACTGTAAAGTTATGCACCCAAAATTATACCTTTCAGCATATGGCCCGGGAACTAGCTCCTGTTATGTCCTTCTGCCATTCTCTAGTCTCCTGTGTCTAGTAACCAGAAGAGTTTAGTGCTCTTGGTTAACTTGGTCATCACGGGCACTTCCTCGCTTCAGACTGACTGTCATTTCCTGGCTCTCCCATGAAAACTTAAATACACATATATGTGGGTGTGTATGTGTTTTTATCTTCTGTTCATCTGATACTGAAGCAGTGTGAAGCAAGTGTCTACGTTCTGTAATGATTAGCGCAGCTATTTCATCCTTGAGCTGCTTTAGGTCTCTTGGGTGAATGTCATCTGCTCTTGGTGGCTTGTGAACGTTTGTGTTGTCCATCCGCTCTGCAAGCGATCCTCTAATGCAGCCGCCACAAAGGCGGCTTTCACTGGGAGAACATCTTTAAGCTCCTCCGTGGTGAATGTGGAAAGGCAAAAAATACATTTATATTTCTGCYGTGACCTTAGTTTGTTTCAGCACTTTCTTTATGCATCTATTTGTTTACTTATTTGTTTTAATCTTATAGATCCTGACAGGCTACCTACTCCTCATGTCCCTAGAAATAGGATTTAATAGTAGTTTTTATGCATTTTTCCACACACTCTGAAATTATTTATGAGGCTATCGCATTTTTTTTTTAATTTTGTTTTTTAACTGTCATTGAGCCTCATTTGGACAACTGCAAAATTCTTTTAATATTTTCTCTGATACACTGTTTAACCATCTCCTTCCCTTGCCCCTCATTCTTAAGTCCTCTTTGTGATTTCTATGTTTACTCTAAGCCTAAAGATGCAATGTCTTAAATCTCCTTATTCCCATAGACATTTTGCTCCTGATGACTCCTTTGAAGTTTCCTCTCTCTTACCTAATTCCTTCCCCCCCCCCCAATTCTTTCCTTTTTGTTGCTCCTGAGGATATTATGCTCACTATTATATTTTGGGTTTCTGATAGCAGTATTTTGACCTGGATTCTGCCCACTGCTCAGGATCAACAGGCCTTTCCTTTTGTTAGGAGCAGGGCTACCTGTTCCTGGAAGCAGGCACTCCTGGTGTTCCAGTAGTTTGGCTTGGCATCATAGGACATTTGCTGGATAACAGAAAACTCCCGTTATTACTGGTTTTGCCTTTGCAACCTTTGTGACTGCCTTCAGCATGAGCGCTCAACATCCGCACGCTTAAATGCTGCAGAATTTGGTTTATTTTCTCTGTGTGTGTGTGTTTCTTAGTCTTAGTGGTTTCTGTGTCTGTTCTTGCATGTATATGCATCCTAATAACCAGGGAACCTCCAATTCTGTAAGTTCCCTTTTCTTAAAGGAGCTGATTTTCTTCATTAGAAAGACTTTCAATTTTCTTTTTCTTTTTTCCACTTTCTGGAAAGTGACTGGATAAAAGTGGCAAACTTGTTCCACATCTGCATTTTTGCAGATCGTAGGTGCTTTTGGATCATTGTGCATATGAGGATTTTAAATCCCCACTCTTCAAAGTTAGTCTATGATATATAAGTGAGGTTGTATAGTTTCTTATTTGTATCTTCTCTAGTAAAGATTTGCAGATTGTTTTACCTACTACTCTGCCTTGAATAATCCCGCTGAAGACAGTGGCTTTGCAGTAATCCAGCTGGCACAGTAAGCCAGCTCGTCAGTAATCCTGTGGCTGTACGCGACTGAAGGGCCATCGTACTCCATAGTACTGGAGGAGGCTTCATTTCGAGTTGCTGGTTTGGTAGCAGCAAAAATAGGCTTTCGGAACCTAGCAGATCTAACCCAAGAGATGTGTGTGAGTGGGGGGGGGAGAATGGGCTACTTTTTATTCTTGTCTTTACATAATAATTCTTGTCTTAACATAATAACATGAGATAATAGTATGACAAAACTGGGACGCAAAGAAGGTAGCAAAAATGTGAAAAGGGTAGAACAGCAGCGTGTCTGAAGTAAAGCATAAGAAAAATTGTATCTGAAATTCAAGAGAAGAATCAGTGCTCAGGAAGAGGGAAATTTGGGAAAAAAAGAATTTACTTACTTTATCCTCCCCCCCACCCCATTTCTATTAAATGCTTTTAAATTCCTTTTCTTCAAGTAAGTTTGGTGTAAGGTTCACTGTAGTCATTGTTCACTGTAGTCACTGACTGCAATTTATATGCTGTCTTAACTTTACTCCTGGTTTAGTGTCCTCAAATACTGTACGGAAACAGTTGTGGCTGTTAAAGGCACTCCGGTGATATCTGGAGTAGCATCTGTAACATGGCGAAACAGGGTCGAGAAGCGATCTCAGATTTCTGTATGAATTATAAYCTGGGGCAGGAGGAGGGCTGATGCAGTGCAATAGCTGAATGCAGTTCAGTGCCCTGCTGTAGAAGAGTCTTCTTGGTTAACGCAATGTATTTTTCTAAGCAATATTGTATTCAACTTCCAAAGGACAGCAATCTATTGCAAAATTGAAACAATTTCCAAAGAAGTTTTAAAAGCTAAATGTAAACAATGAGATGCAGAGGAAAAACTTAGTTTCACCTATGTTTTTTCTATATCAGTTTTCTCCAATTTGAGTTGCATTGTTAGTAAAACTGCTATACTACAAAAGTTTATAATACATAAATTACTAACTTTTGCATCTGAAGGAGCCTTACTACAAAAGAAAAAGATTTTTCCGTCTCTGCAGTCAAACAGTCATTGAAAGCTTGAAAGCTATTTTCTCAGTCCTTGGGTGGGGGGAAGGTTTTATTCTTTCTTTTTTTGTTTTATTGCTGTTAATGCTATTCTTAGAATCAGCACAAAACTCAACTATTGTAACCAGTGTACTGTAATTTTTTTCTAGGTTTCACTAAATGGTACACAGTTTACAGACAGTTCTGTTGGATCAGAGTTCACAGGTGTTTCTCAGGTATGTGCAGCCAAGTTTAGTAGGTATATATGGCAGCTGAATCCATTACTAATGGATTCAGGACTTAAACATCTGATGTACAGAGGAAAGCTTTAAACTACATTCTTGAGTTTAGGACCTGAAGTCAATGATGAAGCTTCTGATAACTTCAGTGCTTTAAAAAGCAGTGAAATTTAGTATTTCCAAAGTAAAACTATATTGATTTAATAAGCTTGAGGTTGGACACTGATAGAAAAAAAAGCTTTGTAATTACTTTCAGATGAAATTATTTAACTTTTTTCAGACACTGGTAATAAAAATATTCTTATAGTTAAATCTAAATACATATTAGAGATGTTGTTATTTCTCTTCTGGCTTGCCCTACTTGCAAGTTTCATTCATCAGTATTATATCTGAACATGTTTCAGAGAGCAAGACTGGATGTTTTTTGGGTGAGATCTATGACAGATTTTTTGAAGCTTGACTAGTGGAAAAAATATCTTGCTTTTCTCAAAATGTACACTTTGCTCTGAGTATACACTCAAATATAAATATATATGACCTAAATCCAAGCTCATCTAATCCAGGAAGAGGTGACAACTGTTGCTGAAATGTTTGCATGAATTCATAATCTCAAAAATAAAGAAAGAAATTGCAATTTGTAGTCTCATTTTAGTATGACAAAGCTGTAACAGGAATCTGCTGTCCTTATGGTCTCCACTTCATCAAGGTTCTAAATACCAATTTTGTTAGAAATACAAAACTGTTTAAAAGCAATGGTTGCATGTATGATCACTTCACTTTTCTTTCTTAGCAGTGGACTGTTGCCTTATTTTAGGAACCAAACACTTTATTTGAACTTTAAATCTGTGCTGTAAATATAGACACCGTTGGGAGAGCCTGCTGGGGTTTTACCAAGTTTGAGCTGGCCAGCCTTTTAAGATTGTTTTTCCTGCTCTGTTTGCCATCACTCTTTTTAAATGATAATGATACAGCTTTAAACAAATTATAAAGTTTGAACTTCTACAAATCCTTGAAGCATGGCTGGGGTACGCTTGCCCTGAACCTTTCCTTTCTAGAAGAGTAAAGGTCACGTTGTCTTAATTTCTGAACTTTTATATTTTTGTCCTCTGCTTTTCCTACTTGCCAGAGGAAGCCCTGCTGCTGATGTCCGAAAGGATTTGCCTATGGTGTCTGTGAACATGTCTTCATTGTACCAACAGGGACACAGTCTGGCTTCAGAAAAATGTATTTTAACAAGGAAACTTTCTGGGCTAAGGGGATGAGCAGCCATGGCCGCCTGCTGTAAAGAACTTAACTATTTTGAGGCTTACATACAGGCTGTTAGACTAATTAAGGGAATGCTAGTAGCTCTAGCTTCATCAGACCTATCTGAGATTCTGCCGTACAAGATGCTTTGTTCCATTGTGTATAACTCTGCTCAGCTCTTGTGAAGTTGGGTTCTGTTTGGTTGTTCTGCTTGACATGTTTCTGAGCATCAGGCTCAGTGAGCGGTCAGCGTTTCATGGCGGAACCATGATTTCATGCACAGTAGCATCTTGGAAGAGAAAGTAAGTTTTAAATCCTCTCTGTCCCCATAAGTCACTAAACCTGCTTTATTCAATAGCTGACAGTGGATTTTAAAAGCCTTATTGATTGTTTTTTATTAAAACTAAGTTATTTTTTTATTTTGTAACAAGCTTAGTTGAAAGTGTCTTTGTTTCAACAGATATTGAAAAGGGAGGTGAGATAACTTCAAGCAGCTGATAGTTTCCTTTTTATTTCTGAGAATGACAACAGTGAAAGGAGCTGTACTTTGCCTTTGTGTATCTTATTTATTAGATTTTTTACATCTAGGATAAGTTATTTTTGAGGGAAAGACCATAGTCTGTGCTCCCTCAAACATTACTTTTTAAGATGGAATCTGCAGTTATTCATAATAGCAGTGATTCTGCCAGACTGATATTAGGCTACTCTGTCTGATCTTGGGCACTCCAGAGATTCACCATTTAATGAGGGCTGTTAAATGTTTAAAAAAAAAATTGAAAATAAGCTTTTCTGGTACATAGTCTGTAAATAACCAGGTATCTATCCAAATATTTATTTGTAGACCCCATTTACCTTTGGCTTGGGCCAGAGGGCCCCATATACAACTGGCGAGCACTGTCTTCTTTGTAGAAGCGAACGAAAAGATACTTCGCTTTCAGAGAGCGGGATAAAGAATTCTAGCAAAACAGCACTTTCCACATCTCCAAAAGCAAACAATATGCTGCATCTTCCACTGTGGGTGTGTCCAGACTGTCGACGAACAGTCGAAAAGGAGGAGAGGCATGCTACAATAGAGCAATCTCTGGTGGTGAGTTGAAGTACCTGAATTCAGTAACCTAAGATGTGTTATAATGGGCTGGATGCTACTCGGTGCTTTGGAACTGCTTAAATTGTAAGTGCTTAGAAAGTATTTTAGGGGATTTTTGAGATTTGTTTTTTCTACTTTCACTAAAGCTACTTTGATCCCTATATTTTTTCCTATTCTGTATCTGCTTATACATACTTCTGCCCCACTCTGTGCTCTGTGAGGTAAACTACGTGAATTTTCCTTTTTTTTCAGTATTGTTCTTGGATCACTGTACTCWCACTGCTGCCTTCCTTTATGTCTGTTTTGTCTTTTCTATCCTACGTTTTTTATAAAGAAGCAGAACTTTTGCACAGCATGCTTGTAACCATTGCTTATTCCTTTTTGTAGCACTGCAAACACTGGTTTAACACATGGTGATAATATTTCAAGTTTTGACTTTTTGAATAAATACTGAAATTATTTTGAAATGAGAATTCAGCTTCACTTTATAACTGTGCTCCTCGTAAGAGCAAATTATGAAAAGTTCAATTAAGGGTCCTGTAAAACCCCATAAGAAGTAAATTGTAGATTTTATGCTGTAATACGGAACCAAATCTTCACAACTGATCTGGGAAACCACACGCTTTCAATAGTTAGAAGTGTTATAGATTCCAGCTGACGTGTCTCTGYGCAGAGCTAAGAGACTGCACAGGCCCCTAGGCACATACAGATTGTTTTTCAGTAAACAGTTCCATCTGAAGGAGGATTGTGTTTTTATAGAATATGTTGTTAAACTTGTGTTAACAGCATGATTAATGTAGTTTTTAGTAAGAAAGATTTAAGAATATTTTTCTCGGACTTATAGCAAGGATATCACTAAACATTGGTTATTAATAAGAGCTAGTAAAATTAATCTAAAGGGGTTATATCTAAAGGGTTTATATTGGTAACCTGATATTAGACACACCCTAGAGATTTCCAAGGACAGCAGTACTGTCCAAGAACAAAAGTGCACTGTTGTTCAGTTGAGTCAAAAGTTTTGAAAGCTTTAAGGGCAGGTTTAGTGAATTAATAAAGAGAATGAAAAAGTCAAGTGCAAGAAAGGCACAATTTGCTTTCAGCTTCTTGGATGTCTTGTTAAGTTATCGATACTCCAGATAAAATCAAAATATGACTATTTTTGATTTTTTTTTTTTTTCCCCAAGAGAAATTTTTAAAAGCAAACAGTAAAAAGATTCTCTAAGTTGGGGAGCTTAATTTAAAAAAGCAAGAATTATGTTGCTAGACAAATCAGAGAAACCAGCCGGGAAAGAACAAAATGAGCTCAAAAATCAGTCACTGCGAGCCCGAGTGTAGGTGGCTTGCTGCAGATGCTCCCATGATAAGGCTGCTGTTGCTCGCGTTACATAGCTGTGCTGACGCTCGGTTTGCCTCGGCACCAGCCCCAGCAGCTGCTCCTGCTG
Organism: Apteryx rowi; assembly: GCF_003343035.1. Taxonomy (NCBI): domain Eukaryota; kingdom Metazoa; phylum Chordata; class Aves; order Apterygiformes; family Apterygidae; genus Apteryx; species Apteryx rowi. The sequence goes on from NW_020448530.1 coordinate 4,343,163, forward strand.
CTGGCAGTGGATGTGTGCAGGCCTGGTTCAGCTGTGTCTGCACCCTGCTTGAGAGTCAGGAGCGCAGAACAAACAATTCAGTCCCACAGCTAACGTGGACAGGTCCCAGTCTGACATCTCAGAAAGCTGGTGGCCACCTGGGAAGGGTGCAGGGTGCTGGGGGTGGAGCTCAGGGGAGGAAGAGCACCGCAAGACCAAAATACCAGCAGCCTTCAGGAAGAGGTGTGTGTCATCTAGTACTGAGCAACACAGTACACAGGAGAAAGCATCAGTTCCCAAGAATAGCAGCTTTCTAACAACCATTACTGTTTTGGAAGATAAACTCTTGAAGAAGAGTTTCCTCTTTGTGCCTGGTTGAGCGCTGTCCCAAAATGTATCTAACACTAAGAATCACCATGTTAATATTTGTCTACTTATAGATGTTTCGTGCTTATACCTTACAAACCAAAGTTGCTACCTCTGCTTTTCCTCTCAGAGCCAAGATTTTCTTTTGCACATGCCTCTTGGTAACAGTGGATCACAGCAGGAATCTGTAGGAGGAGGAAGAATAACTGTTGGCGCACAGACTGTGCCTGCTGCAGATCTTAGCAATTCCTCTCCTTCAGACATAGCTTGCAACTGTGAGGCCTGTAATGAGCGCAGGTAAGAATTGAATTCAAACTTTAGCTTGATGCTGGTAGTCAAACTGCCAGTAGTATTGTAGCTCATTTGTTAGCTTGTGCTTAAGCTGCTTAAACAGGGTTATTTTAGTAGGAATGAGTACACCTATGTGGTGTACAAACTGAGAATAATCTTTGTAATTGTTTGCAGAGAAATTTCAGCAGAGACTGAACGTGAATCTCAGCAGCTTCAAAATTACTGGTCAGAAGTAAGATATATGGTTCGGTGTATATATCGCCAAGCTGGGACCCCTTTGGCAGATGACCAAGACCAATCTTTGGTACCAGATAAAGAAGGAATGAAAGAGCTGGTGGATAGGTATAGCACTTTGAAAAATATCTATTAATTGCTAAGAGGATTTTTTTTATGAGTTTTAAGTAATTTAGAATATTGCTTTCTTTAATAGAATGTTATTTAACACCTCTCATCTGTAAGCCTGCTTGCTTAAAATGATTGCCTCTCCACTAGAATGAAGAAACAACAGTCAACTGTGTTTCATGCGGGATTTTTAAACACTACTTTGAATGCATGGGAAATCATTAGTTCACATGCTAGTTGCAGTAGGGATATTAGTGCATAACTGTGGATGTGTCCCAAAATTTTATTCAAAAGACTTTGAAGATTATTAATAATAATGACACACAGTTTAACTTAAACTTCCACTCATGAGAATCTTGCCTTGTTGAACTAACATAGGTTATAATAATGCCTGAATATTAAAGTAGTTGTAACAACTAGAAAAGACTTCTTTTCAAAAGAAAAAATTAATATTGGTCATTGATCATTAGATCAGGCAGATTTTGAGAGAACTTCATTCTCATTTCAAAACTGAAATTTTTGCCATTCTAGGTATGAAGTCAGTAAAGATGATTTGTTTCAGGAGATCCTCAATTGTGGGGTGTTTTTGTTTTGTTTTGTTTTTCCTTTTGAGACTAATATTGCTGTATTTAAACTGCTTCAATATATTGGAAGTCCATCTCAGTTTCTCTCTACCTGAAACTGTGGCCAAAGAATAGTGTCTCTCACTGGTTCTGTAAATACTTAATATACTAGAGCCTGACTAGTCTGAACAACTAATTGTTATGTGGAGATTTTCTAGTTGAAACTAAACTCTGGCAGGATGGAAAAACTTTTGAAAGATTATCATCATCTAATATTGCTCTCTATGTGACTATACTTCTGAATTAGCTTTAATAGATAATTAAATAATCTAATTGTGCCTCTCTTTTATAAAGATTGAGTACTTGCTTTTGAACATGAGTTGTGTAAATGTAGAGTAACAAAGTATGCCTCCATATTAGTCACGCTTTGTTTATAAATTAGGTGATCAAAAGATACAGTATATGTTTTGAAATCAAAGTCTTAAATGTAGCATAAATGTGTAATTAAAACTGAATCATAGCTAAAAAGATTGTTTTTGTACAGTTTCTCTTTAATGAAAAAATTTTGGAAATTTAAATGCATACTATGCACCTTTGTCATGTACTTCAAAGCTTTGATTTTTCTAGAACTGTGTTTCACTTCTGAGAGACTTTATTAAAATACAAAGGCAGAAACAGAGTCTCAAAAGGAAGCCTTGAATGTCAATATGATGATTTTGTACTTTTGAGTTCCTTTTGGTCTCCAAAATATGAAATAAAATTAAGATAGTGGGTTTCTGCAAACTGTGCGGATACCTGAGAGTCCAGTCAGTGGTATTAATGTCATGCCAAAAAACCCAAAAGAATGAACCAATGTAGGTATTGAAAGTTTATTTTATCATCTGAGTTTTTTTTTTTTTTTGAACAACAAACATGTAGGTAGTAACATGCCAGAGTTCATTCTGTGGCCAAGTAAATCTAGTTTTAAAAGGCAGAAATTCCTTATTTCTCATTCCATGCTCAGATCTATTAAGTATAGCTAGCAAGAAACAGTCTGGTCTGCTTGCTGGTAAATAGGTAGTGGTGCCAAGTGTTGTCCCTATTGGGTGTTGGAGCACTTCCTGACAACCTGACAGTGCTCCTGTACTCCTGTCTTATGAGTAAGGAGGCAAGAGCAGGAACTAGATAGCAGCAGACTTCAATTCATCTAACTCCCAAGTACTTGTCCCTTTCTTCTTCCCCACCTCCCTGGGCTCCCAGATCCAGCAGTAAATGCTTAAACTCCATGCGCAGTTTCCCTCTGAAGTGCTTCAAAGCAGCCATCATGTTCAGTGCCTTGTCCTAAGCATTGCTTCAGCAGGAGGCACTGATGGTGACTGACTAAATCCTGTTCTTCCTTTAGACTTAGGTGCCCTCTGCCCACTGAAGATTATGGGCTGTGAAATCCTTTTGAGGGCTGGTCACTGAACCTTCCTGTTAAATAACTGGGTGCTCTCTCGAAGTATGGCTGGAGATGAGTGGTGGTAGTGATGCTGCCTGTCTTATGGGAGCTTAGCACAGAAGTTTCCATGTTTATCTTGAGCTCATATGTTATCACCACCACTGGGAGTTGCTCCCAGATGGACACATCAGCAGGYGGCAGCCCTCAGTTCCTCGGGCAGTGTTTGCACACTGCATCAAGCATATCAAAATATTCCAGCATGTGGGAACGCCTGGTGTACAGCCAGAGCACCTGCCCAGGAACTTGAAACCAGTTTTCCTCTGGGTGAGTTAGTTCATACCCATGTCTCGTTTTCAGGAGAGTATCAGACCTAGCCAGTGGTATGCTGTCCTTAGCAGGAAGCCCTCGACACCTTTGAACCTGTGTCACCAGGTGCCAAGTGAAGCACGTACTGAGGGGCTGGAAGAGCATGTACAGGGCAGTACAGTTCTGGAGCTTAGGTGTCGGTGTACTTCCCAGGGAAAAATGAGTCCCAGATTCTGGTCCCTGCTCGAGATAAAAATAAACCAATCGCTTCTAGTGATCGCAGCTTAGGCCCTGCCAAAGTAGAGTGCCCTAATCACGAAGCCCTAGGTGAGTGGCTTGAAGGGTATTCTTGTTGGCCTTGTGAATCCCACACCTCTGCTGTGCGATGACCCAGCTCTAATAAAAGGTGCAGAGAATGTCTCTTTACAAAAGATCTGCTACTTGGGGTAAGAAATTCACAGTGAAGGCAGGAGGGAGTTTCCTGAATAAGTGTCTTAAAAGCTTGGTAATTATATGAAAGGTCTTCTTTCTGTTGAGCTTAACAACAGAAATCTTCCCCCAAAACAGTCACTGTTGAGACTAGTCTTGTTAGTATGTATGTAGATGTGTGCTGGCTGCCTAATAGGTCAAGCTCCTCCAATGGCTTTAAGTGAAGGGCTGTCCTTTTACAGGATGTTAGTCAGGCTTAGGTCTGGCTGCTCCCACAGGGACATCTGTTAGGGCCCTACATGGAGAAATGGTGCAGAAGCATGTCTGTAAGGTTGTGTGCCGTCGAGTAAGGGCTTTGTAGCTTGCAAGTTGAACTGAGGCACTAAAGTCCTAAATTAATTAGTTCTTCAGGTGCCAAAGTTCTTTGCTGGACCTAGTCCTTAAGCTACACAGGAGCTCAGTTCCACAGTTAAAAAGTAGGGAACGGGACTGTCTTCTCCCAAATTTGAGGTAGTTCTGTAAATCCTAGTCATCACTTTTCTGTAATAATAATAATAATAATGCTGACTGCTAAATATTTTTAGGAGAATAAAAATTGTGTTGATTACATGCATATTTTTTGGTCACAAATATTCTAATACTACAGACTTTGTGAAAGAGATCCATATCAGCTTTACCAACGGTTGGAACAGCAAGCTAGAGAATATGTACTTGAAATGAAGGTTCGTCTCCTCAGACACTTGTCCCTGGGATCTAAAGTTGCATCAACGTTAGCAATGCAAGGGCCACCCCAGGCACATCAGTTCATCTCACTCCTACTTGAGGAATACAGTGCACTCTGTCAGGCAGCATGCACAATCAGCGCCTTTCTTGTTACTCTGGTAAGATTAAAACAAACAAATGCTATATGCTTTTGATCTGTGAGGGTAATGCAAGCAGGGCTGTCCTGGGTTCTTTCAGAAGTCTTAGTGATTTGTAAAGTGTAGGGTGGTGGGGGTGTTTTGTTTTGTTTTCTCTGTGTGCATGTCCAGAGACAGGGATGTTCTGAAAATTCAGGTTAACCTAGATTTCTGAAGAATGAAAGTTAGGCATAGCTTACAGTGAACTGATGGAATTACCTTTTGTAAAGAAAAAGATGGGATACTGTTTGTGGTATTTATTCTGAAACAAGTCTTTAAGCAAATCTACAAAATTTTTAGGTAGAAAAATCTAAAAAATTTTAGATTCTCAAGAATGGGTGAAACATTTCTCTATTTACTTGCAGTGGTCTCTTGAAAACCATGCTTAAATGGCATAGAAACTTCACTGTGTAGCACTAGCTCAGAAATTATTTCAACGTTCTGTTTTGTTTTTCTTTTCCCTTATAAGCAAGTGTGGTTTCTTGAAAAGATGATCTCTTACCTAGGAATTAATCTGCTGTTATTTATTATTTCTGAAATTGTTGCTCTATTATCAACCCATTCTGTTATTAGACCTGGGATTATGTTGTAAGGGAGAGAACGAGCAACAGCCTTAAAAATCTGTCCTTGAGTAAGTGTCCATCATCATCAAGTTATATGGTAGACAAATTTACAGCAAAACAAACTGTATTTGTGGGGATTTACCTGTTTTGTTAAGTGTATCTTTTTTTGTGCAAGCTTTGCACAAGCATAAAAGAAACTTGGGTAAACAGGTGCACTTGTTTTTACTGCTGACTGGCTAGAAGTGATTACTTATATAGATGTATTAAGAAAGGGAAAGAATGGGCAGGAACAAGATGATGATGGCCACAGTTGGGAAGGGAAGCTGGGCCCCACTGCTGGGGTGGAGGTGTCAGGAAAATTAAACTGTCAAACCAGGAAGCTGTTTCTATCAGGATACTCAGGCTTTTTGTCTGTGGTCATTGAACCTCTTTGCTGGTCCATGTAGGCTTTCCCAGCCTTATCACTTAGATTCAGACGAGCGGTCGCTCCCATCTCCAGTTCATTGGCTGCTTTGAGTAGTCATCAAGTCTGTAACAGGGTGCTTGAGAGAGGATGGCTCTTACAGCTGAACTGCACTGGTGCTTATAAGTGTATTCAGCTCCAAAGCCGATGGATTCTGGTGGATCACAATAGATCCACTAATAACAAATCCAGAAATAACATACCTGATCAGAAACATAATGTTTGAATGTCATGTTTTTTCCCCCTGCCTTTTTTCTCATGGTTATTCTTAGGAATTAATAATTGTGAAATTCTTGTGTGGATAAGAGATCAAGATAATGGCTGTGCTGAGACAAAAAATGCTTGAACTCCCCAATCTACCTCCTTTTCTGACAAAATTCAGAGTAAAATGAAAATCCTTTTCTTTTTTAAAAAAACAAAACCAAAAAAACCCTTTTCCTTCAGTAGCCCTGTAAATACTGAAACAAGTTACTTTTTTCTAATAACCTGCAGCATTCAGAAACTCAATTGTGAAGAGAATTAGAGATGTAAGATACTGTCTCTTGGCATACGTTTCTTAGATTACTAAATAACCTTTATATTAAATAGACCAGTATGTTGCATGAATTTTAGCGCAGGTGGTAGGCTCAGTAGCTTTTTCAGTGTGCATGGATGTTTTCTGTCAAGATACCAGGGCACTRTGGAAGAAAGAATACTTCCAGTTAAAATACACAAAAGGGAGCCAAAATCTTTAATTTTTTTTTTCTTCCCTGCGGCCTTCCTTTGAAAGGTCAAACCTTCGTGCTTAGCCTGCTGTATGATGGCATAAAATGCCTTGAACCCCCAAGTGAACTTGTGATATAAGGGAAATTATGACTGATTGTCCTTCCTTTCAGAGGAATCCAGCTAACTGGAGAGGTTCAAGAGCAAGAACTAAAGCCTTTTTTGCCCCACCAGGGCATGAGACACCATGCTAAGATAAAGCTGGAAGGACAGTGGTCGGTACAGAAAAGGCCTGGAACATGCAGGAGAGAGGTCTAGAAGGGAAAACTTTCCTAAGTGTTTCTTTGAGTGAGAAATATCTTGCTCTGCATAACTGGAAATGCAAGATTTTCTAGATACGTGTTGACAGTTCACAACATAATATGGAATTGCGTAGGAAAACCACTTTTTTCAGGCTTAACACTTGGAAAATTATTAGCAACTAATAGAAGTTGTGAATATTTGGAAGACATAGTATTCAAAGGAGTACGTAGTGACACGAACAAAAAGTTCAAACAGTCTTTCTTGCGCAAATCCTGTTTGAATTAAAAAAACCAAAAACTTAAAATGCTAATTTTTTTAATATTGATAATTTAGTGTTTAGGTCTGATATAAATATATGTATATATTTTTAACCCAGAATGCTTATCAAAAGTTTGAATTTTATAAGTATTTTTCTGTTTCTGGCTACTCAGTGTTATAGTGCTTAGGACTCAATTGCTGATCTGAAAGCCAGAATGCCTGCAGTTAATTTTGCTCTGTGTGGGAATCTTGGTATAAAAAAAACATGTCTAGTAGTGTCTATATGTGGGAAAAACTTACTGACTTGAAAAATTAGATACTATATTTCTATTTTTGGTTCTGGTGTTTTGATAATAAAAGATTTAGGTTTTAGGCCTTGAAATTAAATATAGTTGAGTGGTAAATTACCTCAATTAAAAAAACCCAACATTCTGCTTATTAGAGAGATGAGCAGCCATGATCTCTTGGCTAGTTAGAAAACCTGTATTTTTGAAGCATCTGTATCTGGAGAGAGCTCTATTTCATTTATGTTAACTTTAAGTAAAGGTCATAGCTTGCTATCATACATGTACTGGTTACTAGATAATGTCAAAGAACTGAACAATAATCGGGGACAGATATAACAGCTGTTTCAGAAGAAAACCTAAGAATAGACTGGATCGGATCGTAACTTCTTTCAGAGCAGAAATGAATAGAAATTTGTGAAAACTGTTCAACAATGTACTTTTTTTTTCTCCCTAATCCATGAAAACTTAGAAAAATAAGGAATGAAGCAACAGATATTTGTCATTAAAGAACTGTTTCAGAATATTAAAAATGGTTAAGATCTGAGCCGACTAATTCAGCCTGTAGGTTGGTGGGTTTAATAGAAACTAGCTAAAAATTTTCTGCCTTCAGTTAGTTCTTTATATTTCTCTGAATCTAACTTATTTCTGTGCTTTTTTTTAAATAGGAAAATGAACATTTGAAGAAATTTCAGGTGACATGGGAATTGCACAATAAACATCTGTTTGAAAATCTGGTATTTTCTGAGCCACTTCTGCAGAATAGCTTGCCAACGCTGGTGTCACAGCTAAGGTAAAGAGCTAAACTTTTTTTTCATAATTTAAAGGAGAAATCAAGCCCCATGTTTGCAACTAGAACTTAAAAAAAGAAAAAAAAAGAAAAAAAAAAGACTCTGCTGCTTTTCCAATGTAATAGGTAAAAGCCTCATTGATCTGTTTTAAAAACGGCGCTGTTGGTTGTGCAGACTGCTGTCATAACTTGCTTGTCAGAAGAATCACTACCCTAATCTGTTTGTCTGTACATTACCTAGTAAGATGACAAGAGTCCTATGAAAATGCTGATGACGTGACTTTGGGTGGTGCTGTCTTCATTTCTTCATCAGGCATTAGTACTTTTCACACCTATGAAAGCAAGCTAAAGCCTCAGTGTCTTCCTGCAGCCCATAAAGAACCTAGTTTGGAGTTTTGAGCTACATATTCATTGGCAAAACCAAAATCCCTTGCTATGCACTTGTAGAGCTGATGGCAGGTTGCACTTCCTGCGGCTTTAAAATGTTACGTGTTACGTTAAATGTTATGTTTTGTTAGCAAGCTTGTTCTGCTTGCAATTTGTGCATCTCCAAAGTGCTGCTTTTTTTAAGGAAGTGGTTTTAAGTTCCTAGAAATTTTGCTCTCTCAATCTGTTCAAAGCACAAGCACAGATGGCTCCTGTTGACCTCTCAAACTTATTTCTGATGAAGACAATTGTTCTCTGTGCATGTGTATCTTGAAGGTAGTGTCTTGGGCATCTTTCCATGCTACAAGAACAGCTTGATTAAGTGTCTTAGTTACAAGCGATTTTGCTCACAGAGAATAATGAAACTTCTGCTGAATTATCCTTCTGCTAGCAGTTATTAGAAAGGAAGGCAAGAAAGCTTAGTTGCCACCGAGTTGAGCTCAGCAGGGAGGCTAAGGTCCCTCAGAATAACTTGTCTAATTGGCTTGCTTGAAACTGGGTTGGTACTGAGCTTTTTTTCAGGCTGGTAATTCTGTTGTTATATTCAATAGCATGTTATTCAGTAGCATACTTTCTCTGTCATCTGCTTGACTTCCCAGTACTATTGTCATTGACACTTCATCCCGAAGTCACCCGCATGCTTTCTGACAAGGCTTCTCTGGAGACTGCCTCTCTTATTCCAGCAATCCTGGTAATATCAAGACTGTTTATAACCTTCCTCTGCTGAGATGAAAATGTTTTTTTGTGAAGCTTATGATCATTCCTTAACAAAAGCACTGGATTGTTTTCCTACACCTGTTGTTCTTGAGTGCTACTGAAATTAAAGCCTGAGCAACAGAAGGAGATTTTCTCCAAAGCTTCCTTGTATCGACAGCTACCTTGAAGGCTTAAATATGGTGAAGCCAGAATCTCTTCCTGAAGGAATTTCTTTTCCAATACAGCCATGTTCTCTAGATAGCTTTAGGGGCTTTTCTCTTAAGAGATCTGTGGCTTTGCCAAGTCTGATTCACGTGAGCATTTTTGAACGGAGAGGTTCAGCACAAGCTTCCTGTTCCAGGGTTTCTAGTTTCTAGAACGTGTATGCCTTTTTCTTTGGGAAGCACAGAATATTCCTGTTGCTCTTCATGGAACCACAGACTTTCTCCCATGAGTTCTCTGGGTCTTGAAGTAACAGAATTAGGTAGCTTTTCCTAAGCATTTTTCTGGAGAATTAGGTAGCTTTTCCTAAGCATTTTTCTGGAGAATAATCTGCCTTCCCTTGGGGATTGATAAAATGTTCCTCTATTCCACATGGTATCAGAGACGCGTCATATGGAGAAGCAAAAGGATCACCGTAGTCCTCTGATCATACGGTCATGAGCAGCAGATGAGGAATGGCTTTTTACACTATCTGCTGCTGATTTCGGGCCTTCCAGGACCTTTCTTTAAAGGAGTGCTGTACATTTTGCAGATCACCACTGTACAAGAGTACACTTTTCTTCACCGTGTTTTTTAAAAGGAACATTCTTGAGATTGCCAAGGACATGTAAGAGGCGCAACTATCTGAGAGGGAAGATTTCACTTATTTAGTGGTTCGTCTCTAAGGGATGAGTGTACATTAATTTTTTCTGTAAATTTTATGGCCGAAAATATTTGTTTATGCATTGGTGGTGTATCATTTTCTGATAGCACTGAGATTTCTTAGTCTGATTATTGGACTCCTTGTCTCTAGGTGTTGTATCTGTTAATGCTAAAAGAACAAAGTCTTGCTGTTCTGCTAGGTGGCAGATGAATAGAAAGCTTTGCTGGTTAGGAGCGGGCAGTAGAACAAATCTTTTCAGCTGTCAGAAAAATATCCTTAAGCTCAGACATTAAGAATAATAGCTTTAGAAGGTCTATTTCATGTAATACAGTTACAAGAAGTATTCATGTTTTAATTGTTTCTGTAGTCATTAAGAGATCATCCTGTCTGAAATTTTCAGAAGTATGAGAATCACTTGAGGTTTTTATTAAAGCTCAGGCCACTGATGGAAGAACTGTCTTTAGAAGCATATGGTCCATTTTAACTCCAAAGCAGTAGAACTGTAGTCTTTGAAGGATTCATGAAGATATGTTGTATCTATACTTGTTTTTCTCTTACAAGATGGCATTTTTGACTGCTGTTCCTCATGTCAGTTCTGAGAGTAAGCACCTGGGTTGGTTTTTTTTGTTTTGTTTTTGTTTTCTTGTTTTTTTTGTTTTTTAAGAGTAGTTCTTTTTTAAAGGAAAGGCAGCCCCTCTCTGTGAGGTTGCAGAGCAGATTTTTTGCAGTTCTTGGATAGACAGTCCMTTTCTCTCCTCCCTTTCCCAACAAAGACACGGCTATAGAGTTGTCTGGAGGAGGTGTTCTCTGCAGTTGTAACCTCTGTTGACACTTTAGTGTTTTTTCAGCTTTTCCTTTCTATGATTAGAGACTTTCTCTTGCATATGTTATGGAAGGTGCATTGGCCTCATTGTTTTTTTCTTCCTGAAGAAATACGGGATGGTATTGATCTGGCATCTCAGCTTCACTTGAGTTTTGGGTGTTCACTCTTTTTCTCATCCCGTATTTAAATTACTAAATCTTTTGTGCAGCTCTGGCTTTTTCAAATTATATACTTGTGATCTAGTAATAGAAGTTGACAGTGTTTGCACGGGTAGTGAGGAAGCATTGTTAAAAATTGATGCCAAAAGTCACCATACCTCCCCCTTTTTTTTTTTCTTTTAAGTACTTTTTGTGTTCTACCAAATACGGACTTCCCAGGATTTTTTAATGTGTCAAAATGTCTGCTTAAACATCTAAGGTGGTTGCTTTGGACTTTTGGGGCAAAAACAACAAACAAACCTGGGTTCCTTGGCAAAGTGCTGCTAATGGCTGTAACTTCATCCTCAGTAAGAGTTATCTGTTCAGCTCTTGGTTCTACTTAATTGTCATGTTAAAATAAAGGACTTGGTGCTTTGCCAGATCGTAGGGAGGTAGTATGATGGAGTTCTTGGGCTGGATTAGCATCCTGTTGTAATGGAAATCTATATCTAACCTCCAGCTGAAATGTTGGGCCTGAGCTTTTTCCCTAAAGTGCTGGGATGCTTGGATTTTCATTTTGATACTGGCTTTGTCAATGCTTTGACTGACAGCTTAGTCTCTGTGCCTAGTTAAATATTAACTTGTTTCTTCTAATTACCGAGTAGGAGAAATGTTGAAAAGCTTTGGTTTAATTGCATCAACTTGCAGGTCATTACAATTCAGTGTATTTTAAAAATATACCAGCTAATACGATTTTGTCTTTTGGTTTATTTTGGAAGTCAAGATTTATGGAGCGTGCCTAGTTATTTCAAAATCATTGCAATGATGTGCTATAAGAGGTTTTTAAAGAATTGCCTATGCAGAAATGAAGTTCTAGAAAGGAAGTTTAAAAAATCTCTCTTCTGTTTCTGGGGCTACTTACAGAGACAGTTATCAGTGAAGAGCCTACCGCATTTTGAACTTGTTGTCGCCCCTCAGGTGATAGTGGATTGCTGCCTATAACCAGATTATTTTGCTTGAACTTCCAGCTGGGAAGATTGCTACCAATCTACCAATGAGGCAACTCATCTCGTAATCTTTTTAGTATTGATCACGAGAGCTCTGATTAAGATCTTGTCTTTATTTTTACTATCTAGTTCTTTAGTAAATAGCCAACATGTATATTTAGTTTGTAGAATTTGGAAAGATAAATATATCAAGCAATAAAATTTGAATAAACATGGCTCAGTTGGGCTGGCATCTGGTTGCCTGTGGGAAAGAGGCTCTAGAAATGTTACACTTCCCACGTGCTCACTATTATTGGTTACAGAACATTGAAACAAGCAGTTGTTAAATATTTTTTGGAAAAAAAAAAACTAAAAATATTCATTTGGGGATATTAGCAGCTACATGGCCTAGGTGTATCAGTAACTGCACTTTGAGAACAATATTTGGGCAGGCAGAACTTAAGCTGTATTTTCAGCAAAATGTCTCTTATAACAAGTGCTATTTGAACTTTTAGGCTTGGAACAACACACGATTCCTGTAGTGAAGATATGTATAGTACCTTGCTACAAAGGTATCATCAGCTGGAACAGGAAATGGGTCAAGTTGCTGAAGCATGGCTTGAATGCCAGAAAAGAATAGATGATTATGTTGATGAACAGGTAAGACTCATATCAACAGTCTCGTGGCTGACTAGGTAGGGAGCTGTCAACACAAGACACTGCCTCCAGTGAAGAGAGTTTCTTTGGTGCTTTTATCTGGAGCTTTGAAATCCCCAAATATAAATTTCCACACACACACACACACACACACACACACACACACACCCTCCACTGATTTCAGACTGTCTTTGAAAATAGAAAAGAACACCAACATGCCACTATGTAACAGTGATGGTATAGAAACATCTTCAAATTGTTGAAGCAGATTTTTATGCTATTGTTTAGAGATGATATTTGAATATTTCTGAATGGCTTGGATTGTACATTACTTGTAGCATAGTAATCTGAAACTTTCTCCTGTAGAAGTCAATAGGAAAAGGGGAGGGGGGAAAAAAAAACAAGTTTCCAAAATAATAGCACTGAATGAAATTCAGAGGAAAAAATTGCTTTTTAAAATATTTATAAGTTCTTTATGCATGTTACCCAGTGTGTGATGATAAGAACATCTTTGTACAACTTCAGAAACCAGAACAACTTTAAAGTCTCGCTGCATAAATACTGAAGACCTCTGAAGTTATCCTTTTTGTAATTAAGTGTATGTTCTGATAACCAACTCTTCTGAGTTTGCTTTACGTTTCAGAAAATAATTATGTTGTTGTACTGACTGCTACAGTGTAAAGAGCTCATTGTTGGAAAAGTAGCTGTTATTTTGAGAAATTGGTTGTTTATGCTCTCCCTGTTTTACTGACTTTTTATCTTTTGTTTAAGGAACTTACATTTTTTTTATAATACCTTAGGTTAAGCCTTTGAACAGTCATCAGTGCAATCTTAAGTATACCAGAAGAGAGAATTTTTATCTTGAACTTAATTGAAAATAAGGAATTTCGTAGAACTCTTCATATATTTTAGTTTTATGAGCATTAGGTGTATGGAGCTCTACTTCTAATTTGAGATTCAGTAACACTATGTTATTTCTATAGATAACCAGATATTTTTAAGTGTTAATAGTACACTGAAAATGCCTTTGAAAGACTGTTCCTCGAAATGAACATTTAAGTGAACTTCTGGTGTCTCCAATACCTTCAAAATGGGGGCCTGACATAACTAATTTTTATTTTTTGAAGACTGTTCTGTATTTGGGGTCTGCATCTCTGAGCTATCAACTGTAAAATTTTCTCTTGATTTTGCTGCTTTCGTACAGCTAARCTCAGTAAAATTTTATCATCTCACATTTTTTGCTACTCAGAGTTGCTCTCCCATGTCATCAGGGTGTCATGACTGTCCAGTACTGCCCCTCTGGTAAGGAGGAGAGCTCAGTTTGTTTCTTGTCTTTCACCCATGTTTTCTAAAGATGGAACTTCTGTAGAGTCACATTCACATCAGGCACATGAGTTACTGATCTTCCAGCCCTTAAAAATCCATTCTTCTTTTTCTGATTTTTCTGTATCTAAGTGACCATAAAACGCCCACGGTGACTGTGTTGTTATAGCACTTACTCACGTGCTCAGTGAAGCTTGTATCCTGACCCAAACTGAAGCCTTTTTTCCATTCAGTGAAACCTAACGTGATGTTGTCTTTTATTTCCTAAAGACCAAAAAAAACCCCCAAACCTGCAAAGAGGGGAACAAATCTAAAATTTAAATAATCAAATTTTAAAGGAAACACTGGTATTTATATGTAGAAGAATCATTTTCACAGTCTCACCTTAAACAGTGTGTTGATGATACCTGTAATTACACTCCCTTGATGAAACTGGCCTCATTCGCTGTGACCAGCTTGAGTTTGCTGTGATATTTATGTTAACAAGGTAGAAGTTGGAAAGCCTAACTACTATGGATACAGCTGTTGTACTATGGATCTTAACTGTGAATGCATATTCATTATTTGTTGCCTTTTGACTTTAGCAAACTTGTGAGGCTTTATTGATAATATATCAAAAGTTAGAACATGCAAACTAGCATGGATAAGAACTTAAAACTGGTCCTCTTACCTGCTGTGGGTCTGCACCCAAAACTGTAGACAAGCCATCAACAGAGATAGTTAATGTACCTTCCTGCAGCATCCCACAGTAGATTGTTATTTTTTCTTGTAAAGAAATATGAACAGCTTTGCAATATAAATGCCACTTTTTCTTTTTTTAAGAAGAACATGTAAGGCAGTTATGTCTTGCACAAAGCTTGTAACTCTAATACACTGCTGTATCATGTGTATGCTGTAATAAAATTCAGAAAAGGATTAATTCATGTCAAAACCTTTATTCATATATGATCTGAGGAAGATGTTTAGGATATCTTGAATACAGTAGAGGTTAAATACATRTAGTCTGTACCTTCAGGTCTTAATTTTTTTTTTTTAACCAAATTTGGACTGCATTTAGCTTAGGAGGTCTTAAATATATCTGGATCACTTCCATAAGCAATGGCTAGATAGTCATGTGCACTTTGTGTGCAAGGGTTTTTTCTTTTTATTGTTCCCACAAATCCCCCAAAAGAAAGGGAATACAGAAAAGCCTTTGCCCAGTTCCACAAGAATGCAGGAACAGCTGCTTGCTTGTCTCTCCCTATTTGTGTGCGACTTGCTGCAATTCTGATTAAAGTAGTAGAAGAAATAGTATAGTGCCGGCATAATTGCTTTTTGTCTTCATAGCACCCATGTCAATAAATGAATCGCTCAGCATTTTTGGGTGCTGAGAGTTTGTGATAAGAGTTGTTTCACTTGTAGCGAAACGGGCTAGGAAAACGGATTAGGCAAGTGGACTTTGGGGCACTGAAATGTGCTATTAGATACCAAGTCTAAGATGTGGATGTGGCAGGCGTTCTCCCCGATACAGCTGTAAGCATCCGAGTTCCCCCAGAGCTCCACTGCTGTGTGTCAGTTCTGACCAAACCCTTACTTTTGTGTCACAATTAAATCCATTTCAGAAAGGGAAAATAACTGTTCCCCTGCCTGTCTTGCTTTACAGTGTCTGGTCTGGTTGATCGCAGATACCCTTTAGCCTCAAGTGAACAGGGCAGAAGGAAGAGGTGGTGGTGGACCTCTCATCTCCACTGGGCAGTGGTGCTAGTATATTCGTGTCAGATGTGCAGGGCTGCAGTAGAAGTTTTCCTTCTGAAGGCATTTGAGTTTGCATCTCCCACTTCCCAAAAGAGTTTCTCGGCACGAGTCACATGGGTTGCGTTGAAGCTGCTTTGTTCTGCCAAAACAAATATTCACGGAAAAAAGGAGAGAAGTCATTTCCTATTATTTATGGATTAATAAGTTAAGATACTTGCAGACAGGGGGTATTGAAAGACTGGTAAGTTGGAAGTAGGAAGTAACTTCATTTCCAGTCCGTGTTCCAGTTAATACTCAAGAGTTTCAGGGCTTAAACCAGGCTGTTTTCCTTGACAGGCTTGAGCAGGCAGCTCCCAGTTAATGCACTGGCTGTTTTAAACTTCATTCTTTGGCATTAAAGTCTTCCCATGTAACATATAGTGAACGCAGGCGCCTGTCCTGGGTGGTGAGGATCCTGCTAGGTGGCAGGGCACCTAAAACACTGGCCGCTGCTGCGCTTGGCACTGCTCAAGGGTGCACGGAAGCTGTGAGTGGATCATTTTTGGCCACAGGCTCTGCAGTACCTGTTAGTGCTTTCAAGAAATGGTATTAATGGTTCAAGAATATTTCATGCTTGCTGTTTTTTTTTTTTTAAAAAAAACGCATACATACACCCATGCATGCACACACACACWCTCTCTCATTTATTTTATATATATATTTATATATATAATATATATG
This sequence comes from Apteryx rowi, assembly GCF_003343035.1. Classification (NCBI taxonomy): domain Eukaryota; kingdom Metazoa; phylum Chordata; class Aves; order Apterygiformes; family Apterygidae; genus Apteryx; species Apteryx rowi. Next base: position 4,359,488 of record NW_020448530.1, read on the forward strand.
CACACACATTTTTGCATGTGTATATACATATGCACATATATGTACACACACGCACGTACATACACACTGCTACCTGACAAACTCTTTTTTAGTGTTAACACAAACTCACTGGGGCAAGGGAAATCAAAATTCACAGTAGTAATCAGAATTACATGCTGATGTTTCAGAAATTCATTAGGCAAAACTTTACCACTTAACACTGTTTCAAGTACCCAGCTTAGAATTTCAATTGTCCAAGTTAAACAATGGTAACAGAAATAATAATACATTTATATCAGATACAAAACTTCAAACGCATGATCATCTGTGAGTTTCTGAAGGCATATCTTTAAAAAAAAAAAAAAAAAAAGCTAGTGATATAAATTACTGGACTTCTGTTCACTAGCATATCTCTTTGAAGCAATTTCCTATATTATATAAGGTGTTAGTTTTCTGTCTATTATTAAGGTAAATGACAAAATAAGTGTAAAAACCTAGATAACTGATTTGGTTTTTTTTTTTCCTGCTGATGAATTAGTGCTCTTAAAATGCTGTAAGCTGCAACAGGAGAAACGTTGTTGTTGTTGTGTTTTGCTTTGTTAAAGGTCACTGAGGCTTTTGCAGTCTGTCAGAGTGAGTTTGTTCACTAAATCGGGAAATTATCACTTGCAGGCAAAAAGTTATGGGATCCAATAGTACATTTACAGTAATATAGGTGGATTCTAGTGGGTCTGAGGTGTTGCAGATTTCGTGACAGGCTCATTAAATGTTATCAAAAATACTTTGAAAATATATAATGAAAAGAAAAATGATTACAAAGAATAACAATGGAAGAATCTGAAAAATAGTGTAAGTGAATATAAAATTTTAAGTGATTTAAATCAAAGGGTTAGCAAACAAAATAAACTTCATGTTGAGTAAGTATGTGTTAGAACTTTCAAAATAATATAGACAAGCTAGGTTAAAGGAAAATTGGATAGACCAATTGAACACAGTATAGGATTCCTATGATTAAACCAATGAGTTTTCCTTAAATTCTGTTTTAGATGGCAATGAAAACAAAACAACGCATGCTAAAGGAAGACTGGGAGTTCTTTAAACAGAGGCGTTTTATTGAAGAGCAGGTAGGATTTTTTTTTTTTTTAAGTACCATACTAAGTTATAATAACACTTCCTGTATATTTGTAAGATGCAAACATTTTAGTATATTGTGCTAGTTATATTTGGTCTAGTTCTGCAACCATGCCAGGCATGAAACGCAGTCAGCTAAAATACAGAAATCAAGATCCAAGAAGCTGTGTAAGAGTAAGTTAGCTAGCTACTAAGGGATTAAAATATAAGCACCACAGTCTTGGATGGAACACCTAGTATTAAAATCCCTTGTACAATAAAAGGGGAATGTTTGGTGCCTCAGAGTGGGATCCAAAACAGCCAATACATTGAGCACGGAGCTGCCTTGATGTGTGTGACAGGGAGTATTGTATGCAAGAGTATATCAAACTCCTTTGTCTGTGCAGATTTGGGGAGTGTGAGCCCGTTGGCAGGGCAGGTGCTTCTCTGTTAGGATTCCAGAGCTTGGGACCCTGGAGATGGCACCTGCGTCGCTCCTGCGAAGAAGGCTGGGCAGAGCTCCCTGCTTGACCTTAAGATGTAGCCAGAGAGGGGCCRGTAGTAGTGCCCACCTTATTATAAAACTGCTGATTAAGACATGCTATTCTCTTCTTTAGCCTTGAAGTGTTCAAGCATGTATCATGCTTTCCAGAGAGTATAGAGTCACTAGAGCGGAGTCAAGACTGGACGGGGGAACTCCCCATTCCCATACTGCTCCATTCCTGTACCACTGTGCAGAAAGCAGTGCTAGAGGCATGAGCCAGAGAAAGAGGGGGAGCACGACAGTACATTTTAATAAGCTTAATCTGGCAGTGTCTCAAAAAAATCATCAGTATCTTTTTTTTTCTTTCTTTTTTTCCCCCCACTCTGTGAGGAGGGACACGAGCTTGTGCTAACCACATCTTTAGTACATCTAGTAAATCAGGCTCCTTGAAGAAGTTGAGGAAGAATCCCATTTTTCCCCAATCCTAATTGGGCTTAGGTGAGCCATAAGCGTCTGACTGCTTAGGGTAAGGGTCAGGTCCAGGCTTCCACAGAGGTGGAAGTTTAGGCACATCCTTGTTTTGCCTAAAGTTTGTGGGTGTCTAATGAAATCAGGTGCTTCCAGCGTCAGGCCTCTGCCAGACTGGTGGTTGTTTGGATTCTAATTTTTCACCCTGTAGTGAAGCCCTGTTTTGGGCAAGTACTTCCTTTTTTGAATCTGTCCCAGTGCGGCTACAGAATTGGTCCTAACTTTTTTTTTTCTTTTTTGGTAAGCAGAGGATGAGTTTGTGTTTTTTCTCCACTTGTCAGTAGTGTCCTTACATGTATATCCATGACGTAAAAGAACTACTGAAGTTCAGATTACGTTAGCAGAAAAACCATACAAGATGCAAACTTACAAATGAGTCAAGAAGATGAACTTAGCCACTTACTGTTTTATTATAGAAACATACTTTCTTTGAACAGTTTCAGTGCCAAATATTTGTTGCTCCTACCTTTAAACTCTTTTTTTTTCTTTTTTTAACTCATGATCAGAACACCACCTTCATGAAATTATTCTAAATACTTATTTTGAAATATGTTGCCCAGAGAACCCCATTTTTGGTTATGTAATTAGCTAATCATCATGTGCCATTGAATTGTTAATGGAAAGACTTGCACTACTAAAACACTGCCTTTATAATTTACTTCAGCTTAATAACAAGAAAGCACTAGCTGGGGAGAACAACTTCACAGACACAATGAGACACATGYTGTCATCACGTTTGAGCATGCCTGACTGTCCCAACTGTAATTATAGAAGAAGGTGAGCTGATGTTTTTAATATGAAATCATAATAAATCATTAATTTCTTCTGTTAGAGGGGAAAAAGGAAATACATTTTTCCAAAAAAGTGTGGTTACTTTAAATGAATGTTACTTAAATGAGGTTTTAAAAATCTGTAATCTTAATTCTTGAACAGATGTACTTGTGATGACTGCAGTCTTTCACACATTTTAACATGCGGCATCATGGATTCTCCTATAACTGATGATATTCACATTAACCAGTTACCACTACAAATTGATTCTGCTCCGGATTATCTATCTGAGATCCGCCCGCCTAGTATGTCTTCAGCAAGTTCAGGATCAGGGTCCAGCTCACCTATTACAATTCAGCAACATCCTAGACTGATCCTTGCAGATAATGGCTCTGCACCAACTTTGTAAGTTCCTTTCTGTTTTAAATGCTTGAAATAATTAATTGAACTCTTGTGAGCAAGTTACATAGGCTGATCATCACTATGTAATGCTTGTTTTGCCTCAAAAGCTTATTTAGTGCTGATGCTGAATTCAGAAGACCAAAAGTTCAGCGCTATATGCTGTGCAAACATAAGTTTTTAAAAAAAATTCCTGTAAAGTTCCTAACCACTTTCAACAATGTTGGAAAATTGCTAGACATATATGTAGCGTGCATTTTTTGCTTTGAGATTACAAGCACAGCACATACTGATCTGCTTTAGATCATCAGTTTAGAATGTCACATGTTCTCTTAGTCTGAGCAGGAGAAATGGTGATCTTTTCTTTGAGAGACGGTTATTTCAAAAGAATCAGTGTAGTTCCTAAAAAGCCTTTACTAGCATTGTTGAAGTCATGTAAACTCAAGACTTGGCTCAAAGGTTATTTTCCTATCAGAAATATCCCTCACCCTTTTTCTTGGGTTCAGATCACAGTGACCCTCAAATTTAACTAATGTTAGGCTTCTGCCTCTCCCATAAGTCTGAAGGGATAAAATGCCTGGGAGTAGGTGACTTCTGTACATGGTTAGGATGCAGCCAACCAGAAGTCTGCTGTTTTAGAAGACTTCAGTGTTTCTGGGAACACTAATGAAATTAGTGACATCAGTACAGTCAAGGGAATTGTCACTAAAGTTCTATGTTACCCTTACAGTGAGATGACTATTGCAAAAATACAGTGAGGTGAATGAGGACAGTGCAAATGTATAGGATGTTTCTGATGAATATCATTCAACTAACCTCAATCTTCTTTAAATGCTTGTATTTGCAACTACTAGGATCAGTGGTTTAAAAATAGGATTTTAGTTCCTGAACCAATTTGGGGAACTCTTGAAAACAGGTTATGTGACAGTATGTATAGCTACATATTCTTAAATACGTGGTTTCCAATTACTGTAAGCTCCCAATTAGTTTTGGTGCTGAATGTCCAAAAATGTTTAATTTATCACTTCAAAGGCTAATTTAGTTAAATCTGAGTAGTATTTACTGAAAGAAGTCTACTTTTTGGTAAATACCACAGCTGTTATGGAAAGGATCATTTTATTTCTCATATTGGATCCACATCTGCTGTATTTTCTTTTCCTGTTGCACGTGTGAAGTATGCCTATTAGCATACTTCATATATACATAATAATGTAATTAAACTTTTGCAAAATATCTCATGGTATGCAAAAAGTCATAATGCACAGTTTAAGAGCTCTTTTATGTTTGCATTGCTGTAAAAACATGAACTAATCAATCTTTGCAACACTTCCCTGAAGTGGATAATTAAGCATGCATGTTCTTTTACTAGCTGTGCATAAGGAAAACTTTCCATTAAGTGTATTAGAGCAGATTTTTAAAAGCTCTTAGATATGGGGTCATCTAAGAACTAATTGTCATGCAGAAACTTAAAAGTAACTATGATTAACAGTACAACTACATGTTCAGTATTCCCTGCTTATACTGTTACTGGTTTGACACTTAATGTTTGAAAAACTTAAACTTTTACATTGTACTTTTTACACTCCGTACTTTTTCTAAAGGAGATCGTTGGCGTAAAGCTTTTTTCATCAAACTAAGGGTCATCCATATCCTGTTGTTATTAAGTTAATGGATTTCTTGGTTAGAAAACACTGGTGGAAAAATATTTTGTGCAGAAATAGAGAATCTTATTTTCAGTCCAGGTTTTCTACGCAGACATGCAGCTACTATATAGTAGGATTAGATGACAGATTGCTCAATTTTATTTGCTTAAAAAAATAAGTGCAGTTAAACAACTTGAGATGGTGCTTTAACTTCTAATTGGAATATTTGTACAAATGATGATCTCAAGTTCATTTCACCTTGGGGTTCTGCCTGCTTTCACAATAACTGAGGTTACTGAGCACTGTGATTTATATAAGCCTCTTTTTCTCCCCAGTGGTAGTGATGATGAAGATGTTGCACCATTATCAGCAAAATTTGCTGATATCTACCCACTGAATAATTATGATGATGCAGAGGTGGTAGCCAACATGAATGGAATTCACAGTGAGCTCAATGGCGGAGGTGAAAACATGGCATTGAAAGAAGAGGTACAACATTTAGTGTCCTGTCTCTGGCAGATGAATGTGCTCACTAAAGAATGACTTATCCTTCACTCTAATGAATTAATAGGTTAATGTTGTCCAGTCCCCTCAGGTGAGCAGTACTAGCAGCAGTTCCTCAGAAGCAGATGATGAAGAAGCAGATGGGGAGAGCAGTGGTGAACCACCAGGAACTCAAAAGGAGGAAATGCCTTTAGGAAAAAGGGCACTAAGGAAAGATGAAGCAAAAATGGATAGTCCACCACCTTCTTACCCCAGTCAGCAGGTATAGTAATCTGAAACAGACCCTTTTTGTAAATGTGGCTATTTAAATGATAATTAGAAGTTGAAGATATAAATGTATTAAGATATTTAACTTTTTTTAATATATGACTTTATCAGTTGGTGGTTATGATACTTAAAATATTTTTCAGCTGTCATGGCTAGTATCTTCCTTCAGTTAAAACCTGGAATATGTTAGTTATATTGAACGTGTTTTCAGTAAAAGGGAAAAACGTTTCTTCCTGCCAATAGGAATGAAAAACAGAAACTAAGAGACGTTTCCACTTGGAATTTTGAGATTATTCTTTGTTAAATGTTAATATTAAGTTATTTGAAATTACTTCTGGGGAGGATAGTTATTGGGCAGTTTTTAATATTACATCGCAGGACTAACTTGCTATGCTGAAGTCCTGTATAGTTAAATCCATTGCATGTTCTGTGGCATGGGTTTTGTGGGTATTTTGGTTGGTTGGGTTTGTTTTGTTTTTTGTTTAAGACTTTGAATTTCTCCATACTGTTGGACATCTTTTTTTCATTTGCTAATAGGTTAGTATTGATTTCTTGATAATACTTTTTTTCTTATGAGGAGGTTACTTTTGCTTTTTATGCAGTTAATGAATTTGGTCATTATATTTGGTTTATGAAATCTTCAGCTTTTAAAATATACCTTGTGTCAAAGGCTGTAATGCTTTTAAGTGGTGATGAAGTGTTATTTGTGTCTGGAAGAAAGGCATATCAGAAGAACACCACCTGTAAATTCTTTTCTAGAAAGCTAAGAAGTTAACTAATGTTGCCCTTTGGAGCAATGTGTACTGTCACATTACCAAGAGGAGATATTAGTTAGGAAGTGTTCCTGGTATTGCTTCTGGTAAGAATTCTCTTTTGGTGAAATGTCAAATGACAGTGGGAGGAAAAAGTACTGATTTGAGAGAGGGAATAGAGCTGCTTTTTCTCGGGCTGCTTTGCTTCCAGAAGTGGTGAATCCTCTTAAAATAACAGAGGTGAATGATACCTTGAGATCAGTAGAAAGTTCTGTTAAGGCATTGATTTCACATGGTTGGCATGTTCATGAAATTTATCCTGAGAACTATCCACTTCACGGGATCATCAGGTTTGGAAGGGAGCTCTGGAGATTTAGTCCACCCACCCTGCTCAAAGCAGGGCAGTAGAGCAGGTTGCTCAGTGTCATGGCTAGTTGGGTTTTGAATATCTCCTAGGACATGGAGTGAGGAGACTCTACAGCCTCTCCGAGCAACCTGCTCAATCACCCTAACAGTAAAAAAAGTTCGTTCTTATGTTTATGTGGAATTTCCTGTATTTCAACTTCTGTCCATTGCCTCTTGTTCTTTCACGGGGCATCAGTGTGAAGAACCTGGCTCCATCTTCTTTACTACTTCTCCCCCCCCTCCCCAAAATCAGGTATTTATATCCATTGATAAGATCCCCCTAAGCCTTCTCTCTTGAGGCTGAACAACCTCAGCCCTCTCAGCCTCTCCTCATATTCAGATGCTCCAATCCCTTCATCAGCAATGTGGCCCTTGGCTGGACTCGCTCCAGTATGTCCTGTCTGTCTTGTCCTGGGGAGCCCAGCACTGGACCCAGCACTCCAGGTGTGTCCCATCAGTGCTGAGGAGAAGGGAAGGATCACCTCCCTTGACCTGCTGGCAATGTGCTTCCTATTGCAGCCCAGGACTTCTTCCAACTGTCAGCCTTTCCAGCTAATAAGTCCTACTACTTTCTACACATACTGATTTTTTTTTTTCATATACTGGGAAAATTTTCAAAATAACCATCCACCTCTTTTTTTTTTTTTTTTTTTTTCCCCATAATGGAGTAGTGGCCTAGTAGTCGTCTATCACTGTCAAGGTTCCTGGTCTCATCTGTTTTGATTATTTAAATCAGTATCATGCTTGTTGTCATTGATATTAGATATTCAAAATCTGTCTGGTATCAAATGCCATCTGTCCTCAAGGTTCTCCATTCTTAACTAAGATAAAGATCCTCTGTTAGTGCTTTTGTTTAAATATTAGATCTTCCATTGATATCAGCTGAAACAATTCCATGGATGCTCCAAGTATACTAATTGTTGTATATAAAACTAAATATTTACACTTATTATGGAAAGGGGATGTGGGCAACTCTCTGATTTTAGTCTGTCGAGTAGATTGACCTTTTTTTGCTTACAGGCTGACCAAGGTCCAAATGCTTGCGAATGTCATGTTTGCAAACAAGAAGCTTCAGGTCTAACGGCCTCTGCACTTGCAACTGGACGCCTGCCTGCTGGCCATCAGTTTATGAATCCTGAAAAACCTGCACATCCTGCACTTCATCTTTATCCTCACATCCATGGACATATACCATTGCATACAATTCCCCATCTGCCTCGTCCACTTATCCATCCCACCTTGTATACAGCTTCTCCCTTTACACACAATAAGGTAAGCCTCCAAGAGGACATGCATTCTGCTCCCAGGAAAAATACCGTATGCTTGCATAAACTAGCCTGACTGAGCGTCAATGAAACCATAAAAGTTGCTTTAAATTTTCATCTTTTTATAGTAGGCCTTTGGGAGGGAGTTGTGAGGGGTAGGGAATAGCACAGCTTTAGAACTGGTGGAAGGTTCGTACTGTAGGGCTAGTAGTAGCTTTTTTCAGAATGACTGCTGATTTCCTTGCCTTTATTAGAAAGAATTTGAAGTTAAAAGTAGTCATGAATGATGGAAAAAGTAATGGGGCTTTGATCAGTGTAATAGGACTAATGAAATCTTCATGTATATTGAGGTCAAAATTTAATATTCCATTTTTGGCAATAATATCCCAGGTTTCTAGTTTAAAATTGGGGGGGGGGAGGGAATGTTGGTTTGTTTTGAGGAGAATTGAGCTTTAGGATCTACTTACAGCTGGTTTTGTCCTTTGAGGGAATGCAAGTTCTGCAAAATTCTTTTACCCAAAACATTCAAGTAACAAACAGGAGAAAGGCAGGGAACAAGATTTGGGACCAGGTGACTTGCTTTTCAGGAGATGTATGAGTCAAAGGCGAGAATTCACATTATGTGCAGTTTCGCGTAGTATTTCGTTCAGTCAAACTGTAGGCAGCTGCTGGAAGGGGCAAAGACTTTGTCATTAGGTACATATGCCTCTCATCTCCCTTGTGCTTGGTCCAGGGATCCAGTGGTTGCAAGGAGAGTAGATTAGCTCACTGATGTGACTCTTGCTTCCTCTTACCCTCCTTCCTGATACCATTTTCTGTTTTTCCTGCCTTACCGGTGCCCCTTTCTCATCTCTGTTGCAGTACGCCAGCTCCTTAACTGTAGTACTCCAGCCGGCTGTTTCTCAACCACACACTGCCGTTCTTCTGAAATCCCTAATTGTTATATCCCACCTTCTGCCGTCCTTCCAGCCCTTGTTTCCCATCCCTCATAGCAGTCTGCTCAAGCTCCCACTCGTGCAGTGCCCTGATTGCTGCTGTCTGTCCTTTCAAAAGACCTTTGTGTGGAGGAACATCTGCACCGCGGTGTCAAGGGCTGCGCCGTAAGCCCTGTGCCGAGCAGCAGGCAGCTACTGCTGAACAGATCCATTAGCTCTGGCACAGCACCTGAACCAGCTGGGCTCCATGTATTTATGTTGTGCCGGAACTAAAAAGACATATGTGGGAGCTGAAGCTTTAGGGAGCTTTCACCTTTGAAGAGCCAGCTGAATTCAGCAGAGCTGGTGGTGGAAGAGCCTAATGAGCCTCGCTGGATCAGGCTTGGTTCATCATAGATAAGCTGTTCTGTCCCTGGGAAGTGTTTCTTTGTACCCACGTTAGACAAGTTTTCTTTTATTCAAGATATTCCAGCCCCTCCCACCTTTACCATTAGCCAGATAATGAAGATCCTCCTGTACAGAAAAAGGAGACTGGGCATATAAGAAGCTTTCGTGGCCACAGGTGTTTTGACATTAGCGTTTGAAATGTTATTGGACTGAGCTGATGCTTTTAATAGCAGAACCTACATCTGTGTAGCTTTGCATTGCCTCAAATATTGTGCAAGAATAGAAAAAAAAAAAAAAAGCTTTTCCTTGGCTTTGTTAAAGGTGACAGTAATTTAACATTGTGCAATGCAATCAGTAGGTCTTTGGAAGAAAGTTACATTCTAGAATGTGAATAAACAGCTTCAGCCAGGAGAAATGTGGTGAGGGAGAAGAACTTGCCTTATGTAAAACAACAGTAAAGTGTGTTCTCCCTGTTTTTCTTAGTTGCTTTTCAGAGTAAAATGGCATACTCATTGTCTGTTAAGTTAGGAACCTGTTTGCTGTGCTRATGATTATAATGTCACAGAGGACTGCTTTTGTCATTTTGGGCTTTGAAAGTAATAATTCCTTACAAGTTCAATGTTCATATAAATACTATTTTTAGTTTAAAAACAAAGACCTACCAATATATATTAACATAAGTATTTTTGGAGAATACTTTTTGGATTCATCTGTTAGCTGAATCTAATGTGTATGATTTTAAATACACCTATATTACACAGATATTTTATATATATATAAAAAAAAATCTTTGTAATATGTTACCTATATTAAATATCAACAAACCAGTCCCTCTTATCATTCTGAGAAATATTTTTTTTATTGCTCTTAGCTTTTTATAATGCCTTTCACAATTGGAACACTTTATGATTTGAATATTGCTGTTGGAGTGACTGTGTAAGCAAACAGAATATTAATGAGGAAAATACCCTTTATTTTTGTAGGCATTACCGCCAGCTCCAGTTCAGAATCATACAAACAAGCATCAAGTATTCAATGCATCTCTCCAAGATCATATTTATCCAAGCTGTTTTGGGAGCACTCCAGATTGGAATAGCTCTAAATTTATAAGTCTTTGGGGATCAGAAATGATGAATGACAAGAACTGGAATCCTGCTACTTTTTTGCCTGATACAATTCCTGGTGAGGGTTTGTTATTACTTCACACTGACTAGTTAAAAGCCTATACTTTGAAATGGAGTGTGACACTTTTTTTTCCAGGAATGGTAGGTTTCATCATCGTGTTCTTGTAAGAGGAGTTCTGGCAGAGATTTGCTGCCATTTCTACTTCAGTGGGGCTGAAAATTGAAAAGGAAATTCTTCAGTGTGGGGGAGAGGATGCCAGAGGCAAAAGAATAGCATGCTGTTTTTCACCTAGGGTCATTGCAGAGGATTCAGGAGCTCAAAGTTGCAAAGAAATAGAAATTTGGAGGAAACTTAAATAACTTCTGGCCTTCTGCCACGAAGGCCTGCTCTCTTTCTATGGGGTTGTAAGAGCACTGGTAATATTGTACTACATCCTACTTCCTCCTGTAGTGGAGCAGAGATGATTACATTTTCATTCATATAGAAAGAGAGGCATGAATCTAGCAAAAGGTAAATTTAAGCCAGTAAGCCTTTGGAAATACTAATGGTTAAACTGAAAAAGAATACGTTAATAAACAGTAAAATAGCAACACGTGCATGTATCTTTCTATTCACATGATAGCAAATACAATTTTTTTAACAAGACTGTTTTATGAAAAGGGAAGTTTTGATTTTGTGTATTAGCTTTTGTTCGGTCTGATGTGCTGCTAACTCGTGTCAAGCTACTGAAGTGGCAGTTAAAAGTAAAGGCAGAAAAATGCCCCAGAGCTCCCCAATAGAACAGCTTATCCATCTCCAAATGTAGTTATGAGTAGCTGTTCCAGCAGATGGGTTTTAGTGCCACGTTTGTGTGGAAGGTCAGATCGCAAAGGTGTTACCATAATTAGCTGGAATTACTGGTAAGTACAGATTAGATTTGTAACTTTAATGGTAGAAGGATATATATATCATTCCTACCTGTTATAATTGGTGCATGGCTACACTGCCCTGCAGGTACTGGAGCCTATATACTTAGCATTTAAAAAGGTGTCCAATTCAAAAATTAGAAGTATGAATGGGTATAGGTATCTGTGACATCTTTGCTGCTTGTTACTCTAGCACATGTTTAACAGTGTTTTTAAAACTGTAAGATTTGTGACTTCGGATCTGAGAGTTCTTAGCATTTTTAATTACAGCTGTGTTCATTGGAAAAAATGTTACTCCACTAATCCTGCCAAGCCAGTGCTAACAGTATGTCCTTGCTTATCTTGTAGTATTGCATCTAAATTATTGAATGTTTAATTCTAAATGCCATAAAAACAGTTCTGTAATTCTATAAGTCTTAATTACTATGTGTGTTTCAATTAAAGGGAGTGATATATTAGCACCAGCACTCTCAGAAATAAGACCTGAAGCACTTCCTACTACATCTAGCAATGAAGCAACCGCAGTTGCTGACAGCAAAGAGAAAAAAAATGCTGCAAAGAAGAAATGTCTGTACAATTTCCAGGATGCCTTTATGGAAGCTAATAAAGTTGTCATGGCAACCTCTTCTGCCACTTCTTCTGTCTCCTGCACAGCTACTACAGTGCAGTCAAGCAGCAACCAATTTAAAGTATCATCCAAGAGACCTTCATCGATAGGTAAGGATTTGTAATTTGCACACAGCTTGTAACTGAACTCAAGTACATTTAACTAAGATGTATAAATATCTATGTGTTCATTTAAGTAATATATAAATTTAATCAGCAGTCTTGTTACTCTTGAATTGTAGCCTCTTTACTCCTGGGTCAAAAAGCTTTCCACAGAAAGGTCCTCAAGGTCTTTTGCGAACCTAGTGGTTCTGGGACCAGTAATAGAGAGGTGTTGAAATACTACCTGAATTTTATAGAAGCTGAGAATATCCAGCAATTTGAGTGATTTTGGGGGTCGTTAATGGAGACTAATTTTTTTTTAATTTTAAGCGGTTTCTTATTTTTCCCAATTTAGGTGAGGTGTTCCACAATATTAATAAAGAGGACCATAGACATTCTGCACCAGTTGCGCCACGAAATAGTCCGACTAGTTTAGCATCCCTTCCTTCACTCTCTCCCGCTGCACTGTCTCCAGCTTCTACACCGCATCTTCCAAATCTCACTGCTCCTTCTTTCCCCAAAACTGCTGCAACAGCCCCTGGATTTGTGGATCCTCATTCAGGTCTTTGCCCCACTACGGTTGCACCTCCTACTTCAACCACAGACAGCTCTGTAAGTGCCCCACCAAGTGTCTGCAGGTAAGTTTACTTTTCTTCTTATTTATGATAGAGTAGGAATTAAATTTCTAATACCTTTGCTCTTTCGCTAATGGTTGTAGTGTGAGAGAAGAACGTCTCTGTGCTCAGCAAATGAGCTGAGCTCTGTTCCCCAGTGTGCAGCTTGGTGTGAGACTTTACAATAATCATTTCCATTGCAAAATCGACTTACTGAGTTTTGAGGCTTAAAAACAAATGTTTGCTCACTCTGTTAGTAATGTGGCCCRGGATAAATAAGTCAAGCTGTGTTCTTTCTTACTCCATCACTTTCATTAATGAGTGCTGTTGATGACACACAAACCTGTTTATATGATGTCTCTTTTTTCTGTGATTCTGGCATCACACGGCAAGCAGGAATGAAAAAGCTGGGAAAACTTAAGTCTGACAGATTTCTCTCAAACTGTAAAAAGGTCCTATGCAGTCCTGAAGGTGCCACATACTAACACTCTTTTCTGACTTAACTTTAGACTTCCTAGGTGGCAGTCCCACCATTTAGAATGGGTATAGTGTGGAAGGATATTCTGATCTCTAAAGGTTTTCAGAAGCCTTGGGTGGAGAATTTGGCAGAGCTGTGTTTTGCTGGGAATGTTACATCTTGTGGTGGTCTGACCCTTGCACGGTTCCAGCTCTCCCGTGTGTCTGAAGAGTGCAGGCATAACAGAAACGCGGTCGAGTCACGGCTCCGAGGGCTCCCTTGCCACTAGGGCTGTGGCGATGGTTGCTGTGGATGGAGCTTCCTGGCTACTGCAGTAGTTTGCAGGAGATGATGTGAGATTTAGGCAGAGTTAGATAACTGCATACCTGAATTGCTTCTAAAAATACCCTTATTTCCATTATTGACTGGTTTTATTGATGATAGAACAAAATAAGTAACTGTTCTTTCACGCCAGAGAAATTCTTGCAACTTTATAAAGAAACTTTCTTACCTGGTGCAGGGAGATGATTTAAATACAGGTTATTTAATGCAATAGAAACCCAACTGTTACCATCCTCTCTAGGTGCTGATATGACGAAGTATTTTTAGGATGTAAGGAATGAACTGGGAGAGAACTCAGAAACAGTCGTTGCAGGCTATGGGAGTCGGGGGGAGGGGGGGGACGACTTATCATGGGAAAAACCGTGTTGTGCCCTGGTTGCTCAATCTAGCAATTGTTCTGCGGAGCAATAGAATTAATGAAGCCACGTTTTCTGTGGAATTGTATCCATTATCCCCTGACACGTGCTAGGCCATTTTTTTCCAACGGGCATTGTCATGCTAACTCCCAACAGGCAAGAAACAGCAGTGCCAGGGCTGGTCGCATTGGCTAGCCAAAATGTTCGTGCTGCCCGGCAGTCTGCCGAGCAGAAATGTAACAGAGGTCTGCATGTCTTTTCCCTCACTGGGATACTGAATTTGAACGCTCCTTGAATGCTCCTTACCTTCTGTCCTGGTCACTAATTTTTTGTGAAACTTGTCTGGAACTCCATTACAATTTGAAATGGGTCAGTGGGTTCAAAAAGGAGGGCTGAGGGAAGGAGGAGTTGAGGACTGATGAACTGGAAGATATCGTCATCATTGTCATCATCAGAAGTCTTGTTTCCTTAGGTAAAAATGGGGGAAAAAAACATGTAGTGAGCTTTCTTTAAAAATAAAAAAAGTGAGCTGCTTATCTTAGAGAAAAGATCCATATGTTCACCTTTTTCTAACAGAAGAACAGAGAAATACTAATGCTAAATGGGTTGGGGTGTGTGCTTTTTGGGAGGCTTTTTTAGTAATTTATACAATTAATGGAAGATCATGTCCAGTTCTTCCAGAACTGTTATAGTAGTTGTGTTGGACACATAGTTATGCAGAGTTTTGGAGGTAATAAGCTACTATGTGCCTGCTTATTGAAGGGGAATACTAGTATTTTTTCCTGAAAACAGAGGTGTGAATGGTAGCTTCCTGGGTTTTTTAGCTGGCCCTGAAGCTTTGGTTAAAGTTAAGAGCTTCCAAATCTGATTAAAACCAGGGGATTTTAGAACTAAGTTGAGTATTTGCGACTGCAGAGCTCTTGTCAGATTGCAAGTGATCACATGGGCTGCAATTTCAAAACCATTCCACTGTAAAAACTAAAATGATGGCTTCTACAGTTATTTTACCTGTTTAAAGCCAGGAAGAACAGTTCCAAAACTCATTCTCTAGGCTGCTCATTCACTAAGTCACTTAATGAGTTTTTCATAAATCGTTTTCCCATGCATCCCCTTAGCTTGCTGCTTGGTTTTGAGCCTCTCTGTTTGCAGCCTACTCGCTGAAGCTTGGGATTTGCTGCATCACTGGCGGCTGATAACCCAATTTGAGAGTCGTTGTTCCTGGCAGACGTGCATACGCCTGTATACATATGTATATTTTTTTGAAGTATTTTATATAATGTAATCTAGAATTTTCATAAGCTTTTTCTCAATTTAACATAGCGATCCAGATTGTGAGGGCCATCGCTGTGAGAACAGTAACACATATGATCATCAACAGTATGATGGAGAGGAGAGCCAAGATGAAGACAGCTGTTCAGAGCATAGTTCCAGTACCTCAACGTCCACAAATCAGAAGGAAGGAAAATACTGTGACTGCTGTTACTGTGAGTTCTTCGGCCATGGAGGAGTAAGTTGTTGGATTTTCAATTTGTTTTTTGTTTTGCTTTTCTTGTCACTTACTCATCATCTATTGCACATGACTTATCAGGCTGCACCTACAGAGGCAGCGATGAAGCTTGCTCTAGAGATAAGAAGTAAAAGGAAGCTAAAAGCATAGGTAGAAAGTCATTTTCCTCTTTGAATTGAACAAATAAAACAAATGAAAGTAGTTCAAGAGCAATAAAAATGAGTAAAAGATTTAGGAAGCAACTGGCTTGGATAACAGATACCGTGTTCAGCTGTGAAACTGCAAGCAGGGGCATTCAGCCATTTAAATAACTTCACAGAATTCATGGGCTCGTCTGTAATAGTACACATATAATTAGATGAATTTGGGTAAAGGTGCGCTTAATATAGGATGTTTTAAAAGTGTTCTTGGCAATTTGTCAAGCATTTTCTTGGTTTTAAAAATCTGAATCCTCAAAGTATTCACTTTAACTTGATTTAAAAAAAAAAAAAAAAGAGAGGAAAAACTACTCTTGCCTCAACTTAAGCAGTGTAGATTTAAATATACTTTTATCAAGAGAAAACCCGCACTACCTTTTCCTTGTCTTCTGTATTACAAACAATTTTCTTTACTGGTGCATTTTGATAGGTACTGACTTGATTTTTGCATTTAAAACATACTTTATAGAAATCATAAAATTCTGAAGTATACAGGTTACACAAAATCTTTTTCCGTATAGTCTTTATTTTAGTTTTTAAGGTTTCGCTTGAAGCATCTTGAAGTTAAATTCATACCCCTAACATAGTTAGCAAGTTCTCCTGTTCCTATCTCTTCATTTTCACAAATGAAATGCTAAAAGTTGTCACAATTTTTTTTTTCTTAATTTAAAATGTTATTTTGCTGCTAGCCTCAATTGCAGTTCTTTGTAAAGTCTGTTTCAGTAATCAGGTCGCTACTGGAATTTGAGTCTCTGACATTTTTTCCTATTTGAAGTGTAAGCTCTGTTTTATTGGCCATGTCAGGGTCAGTGGCAGCTTCATCTTAAGGCTTGCAGTGAATTAAAAGCCCCTCGCTTGCAGCTGAAAGGAGCAGGAGGGGGATCCTATTTCCTCCTGCATGTTCCCACCCACGGTTGGTCTGTCTTTGACTGACGTGAACTGATTGACATTGAACAGACATTACTTTTTGCATAGTAAATTATTCATTTTGCTGAAATGGCAGAATGCTAAAGGATTTTTTTAATTTTTTTTTTAAGTCAATAGACTTTGTTTTCCTGGTTTAGTGAGTTGAACTGTTTTAGCTTCCAAGCAGATGGGCGCCAGCCTGGGAGCGAGGGGGGTAGACAGGCAGGAGGGAGGAGGAATGAGGAGTTGGGAAACAGAAGCAGGGATGGGAATACAAAGAGGTGGAACATGAAGCAAGTTTTCATGCTGCAGCAGCGATAACAAGTTATTGATGCAGCTCTGCTGGGTGTATGTGTGCTGGTGCACTTCACCGCAGGGCRATGAAGTCTTCACAGTTACAGCCCAGAGTCCCAGCTAGCCCAAACTCAGGAACTGACTTGATAGAAAATGGAAACAGCAGCAAGTGACTGCTCCTTTCAAATTGTCAAATGGGGTACAGTGATCACAGGAAAGCTCCTCTCTTGCTTTAAAGGCCTCCCTTTGTCTTCTCACTTGTGCGTTTCCACTGCAAGATCTGTCACTCTTCCAATCAGAAAACCTGGTTCCTGAGCTAGCCCCAAGTCTGGCAGCTCTGTTGCCTAGTAAATGTACTTTAAATACACCTGCAAACAGTATGGCATTTGATATTCAAGTTTGGACTTTCAAAATTATTTGAATATTCCTAAAATTTCAAAATCTCAGAAGTATTCAGTGAGATTTTTATATCTGGTCACTAAATGTTTTGTGTCATGTCCTTCAGCCACCAGCTGCACCAACCAGTAGAAATTATGCAGAGATGCGGGAAAAGCTTCGTTTACGTCTAACAAAAAGGAAAGAGGAACAGCCGAAGAAACCAGATCAGATATCTGAAAGGGAAAGTGTTGTTGACCATCGAAAGGTGGAAGACTTGCTACAATTTATAAACAGCTCTGAAACCAAACCAGTAAGCAGCTCTCGGGCAGCCAAGCGAGCAAGACACAAGCAAAGAAAGGTAAGATACAGAAGTATGTTTGCCCTAGAATCTCATTTTCTTGGGTTTATAAGTGTATTCCATGTGCTCTCTGCAAGTATACCACTGTATACTGACTATATAATAATAGTCTAAACTTTTTCTGTGTAGTTAGTGCTACACTGCCAGTCTGCACATACACAGCTAGTTTACCTGTTGTGGTGTTATCTTAGAAGCTATGTAGAATGGGAAGAGTCCTCACAATGTTGTTGTCGTGTGTTTTGTTGCAGGTCAGTTTTAGACTGGAATTTCCCACACCTCAGAAAATTATTTCTAAGTGTCAGAAATGTTAAGAGTGATTGTTTTGCAGAATGGGCATATAGAAATGGGTGGTTATTTTAAAAAAAACCTAGCGTTTGTTTTATTGGAATATTAGTTATGGTAAAGTATCTCTGCAGGAAGCCAGGGAACATAAGCACAGTGCACTCATGGTGGTGGAAAAGTCAAGATTTGGTTTTGGAGTGATGGTGCTGGGCACCTTGCTGTCCTGACCCACACAGATTACATGCTGTGTCATATGATGACATGAGAGCCAACATGAAGTGGCAAGCTGCAGAGAGGAGGAAAAAAAGTGTTAAAGGTTGCTTTCAAATGGAAATTGGCAAAACCATTTAAAAAAAATTTTAAATGTGGCACTGAAATTGTTTTGAAAACTGCATTTACTGAGTTAATGCGGGAAGATTACTTTGTTTTTGCTGGACAAGCAGCAAATTTGTTTTTCATGCTGGAATTTGTGTGTAAAGTTCAAGGTATAAGCAGACTGGTTGCTGAATGTTTTTGAATTCTGGTAAATACATTCTGTGATCTCACGGTGAATACTTCATGTTTGTGGGCTGGTTTGTTGGCACTAGTTCTCTGTTCTTTAAATACCTCTATGGGTTTGGAAGATGTAATGTTTACAAGTTTTTATCCTTTATGTTCATGTCGTAGCACTACTCAGCAACTAGAGGGTTTTGTGAGTTGTTTTTTTTTTTTTAATAGAAGCAAAATTCACTTTTCTCAAGCAATACAGTTTGAGTGCAAAAAGAAGAACAAGTGGCAGCTTTTTTTATAGCTTTTTTTGCATGACTTCTGTAACTGTGAAAAAGGAATCCCATACAGGCACTTCTGAAAATGCAAGAAAATATATGTGCATGATTATTCTTAGTGTTTGACTGTCATTTTACTGATGGTGTAAGTAAATCAATGATACACAGCAAAGTTTTAGGCATTTGCAATAATGGCTGGGAGAAATCCCTTAAATGATTATGAACTTGTGGCTGAAAACAAACTCCATAATCTTTACTATTTTTGACAACTTTAATATAGCTTTAATGTGCTTTGTGACCTATAGGTAAAACTAACAGTCCTTAAAAATAATGTTGCCTGTGGATAATTTTGTGGTAATACAAATTTTAATATAGAGATTGTATTTTTCATACTAAATCAGTAAATCATCGGTAGATTTTTTGACCTTTTAAAATGCCGATTAAAACTGTACTGTGGATTGGTCAAACTGGTTTTGCTGTCAAATATTTTGATGGCTGCTTTTGCTAATATTTGTGAATATTGAAACAGAGCAGCTCTGCTACCATTGCATCTCCCCGTTTCATGCTACATATGACGCAGGCAAACTCGAGGCACCTTGGTGATACATATGTACTTGTGAGAATGGAGTTGAATGTTGCATCTTCAACGGGTCTTTTTGGTTGCGGAAAATTTTCATCCCGATTGTATGAAGCAACCTGCAAACTTGTACAAATATAAAATGCTCTGTAACTTAAGGAACAGTATTTCCTTTCTGCATGTGTTTTTATATGGAGCTATACTTCGGAGTAGCAAAGAGAAGATCRACAATTGGTTTTGACAACATTCAAATATGTTACAGAAAATAGAAACACAGAAAATATTTTAATGTACTTCAAAGGGCAGCTCTTGTATAAGTGGTTATCTGCTTGCTGTGGCAAGCCTCCTCTTAAGTGTGTTGGTACATTAACATCCTAGGGCTTGCAATGTTTGTAGAGAAAACTAGTAATAATCCCTAAAATTCTAATTTCCAAAATTTTTTTCACTTCTATTACAACTATTGTTATTTTGCAGCTTGAGGAAAAGGCTCGACTTGAAGCAGAAGCCAGAGAAAGGGAGCATCACCAGTTGCTTGAGGAACAGAGGCGGCGAGAGGAGGAGGAGGAAGAGAGGCTGAAACAAGAATTGCAGCGGCTTCAAGAACTTCAGCAGTTGCGGGCCGTAAAGAAAAAGAAGAAAGAACGAACGAGTAAGGAGTGTCAAAAGGTGGACGTGCTGACTCGGAACTGCCAGGCCGTGAAGGAGGCTGTCCCCAGTGCACCCRAAGACATTCAGAACGGTACGCTCGAGCAATCGGAAAAGATCGAAACCTCCCCTGCTTCGCTGTCGAGACACGTGAATCATACAGAGCAGGGTCCAGTTTCTGAGTCGGGCTGTGAACTCTCCAACCCCGTAAACACTAGAGACTCGAAGCTGCTTTATCAGAAAGAGGGGAGTGTAAAACAGCATGAGCCCCTCTCTTTTCTGCTTGATATTATGCATCAACATAAAGAAGGAAACAGCAAGCAGAAACTAAAGCAGATAAACAAACCGTGTGCTGAACCAGTGAAAAAGCCCGTTGAATCCCCCAAAGCAGCTGAGGTTCAGACTAAAACCAGAAACCAAATAGAATCCAAAGCAAAAGCAGCAGAGCTCCCGACGTTTGCAGAGCCTAAAAAAGAGGAGAAGAAATTCAACAACAACAACAAAAAGCAGTTGAACCATGTAAAAGAAGAGAAAGCCCCCCTAATGAGCGAGTCCCCTTCACCGAGTGAGCAGCAGCAGAACAGTAAGCTAATACTTGCCGATTCCCCTCAGCCAAAAGGCAAGAACAAGAAAAACAAGAAGAAAAAAGGAGACAAAGTCAACAATTCCATTGGTAAGTGCGTAAAAAAGATAAAGACCTTGGGTTTTGTTTATTGTTACCATTTGAGTCCAAAAGTTTGAAATCTTAATCTTCAGTCAATCCTGCCAATGTACAATGAGAGAAACAGAAAAATTGGTGTCAGGAAAACTCAGGTCACTAATGAAGTCTTTAGTTTGTTTGCTGGTGTGTTTGTAATCTGAAATTACTTAGGTGCTTTTAGGAGATAAATATGGTTTTAGTAAAGAGATGCAGAGTGCTTTAAAATGGGAATAAACTAGTATATGCTATTGTTTTTCTATATATATTTTTATGAAACAGTCAATTTAAAAAAGCCAGGCTCTTCTGTATAGTGGATCTTGCTTAAACAGATACTTAAAATAATTCAATAGCATGCTGAAATCCATTTTGAATTTCCTTTAAAAGCAGGGCCATTTCTCCCGTAGCATTAAGAATATAGCATCTAAAATTGGTCTTACTCATTTTGTGCAGGAAAAATATGGGGATTCTGCAGCCAAATATTTATTAATTATTCATGCATAAATGTGCATTTTTTCCCAGTGGAAATAATTCTTTTTGTACTAGTTTCATTTACAGGTGAAGTAAATACAAAAGCTAGTTTACTGTTTTTCATTATTATTTGCCAAAGCGAAACCTTATGGAATGTTATTTAAGTAGTAACGTTTGGCCTTTTCTGCATATGAATATCGGTCTGTGCTAGTACAACGGATTTGTGTGTGTTTGTTTATCTGATGGACGCTCACACGAGTGGCGCTTGCATGCTTTTCTTCCTGAAGTGCTCTTTTTGCTTTCCTAAAAGCAGCTAACGGGGCTGATACCCAAGCAGACAAGCACATGCAATGCCGGCTGGTTTGCTTGTCAGCTCGCTGCTCCGGCTCCTGTTTTCAGGCACCGGTTTACTCATGCAGTGGCTTGGTCCCCGCTGGGCCGCCGGTCGGGGTGGCCGTTCCGCGGGGCGGACACGCGTCTGCACGGAGCACCTGCTCCCTCCGCGGCCATCGCACGTGGTAGCGCTGCAGGTGTTGGGTGTCTGCTCCCCAGCGCGGCTCGCACTGCCCTCCTGGCTGGCAAGCGCATACGTTCGCAAGACTGTTCCTCTGATGGCAGTCTTTGCCAATGTTTCCAAATACGTATATTAAGCTTCGGCACAAAACTGTAAGCAAAATTCCCGGTCGTTGCACGCGCTCGGTGCGGAGCCTCATTTTGTTTTTGCGGTTTCACCATTGGGTCGAGTGAAGCCCCGGTTCTCTCTCTTTAAAACTCTTCTCATTTTCGTTGCTTCCGCTTTGCGTCAGTCAAGCTGCTATGCCACCCTGAGCCCGTGGCTGATGCCATCGCCCGTGTGCGTAACGTGTTTGACTTTCTCAGAAGCCTGCAGAGGAGAACGTGCTGCAGGCGTCTTGTCCTGTCTTTCTGCTCCTAGTCCAGAGCCGTTTGAAGGGAACTACTGAATAGGAAAGTGTGTTTGCAGGGGGGAGACTCCTACCATAGCAAGAATTTAGGTAGCTTCCTGAAATACGTTTTTTTGTCTTATTTTTTCCCCCCTCCAGTCTTTCCTCCTGCCTAAATCAAGTAGTACTTACACTTTCTGAAAACCAATGTTTAAATGTGAAAAGCTGCAGGGCCGAGCCTCTTGATTTGTGAAGAGGTGATTGTGTTGCTCTGTAATGAAGTCCAGACTCCATAGCTGCTTTGCTTTAAGTAGTTCTGCCTTTGGAACAAAAAGTAGGATACTGTAATATACAGTTTTTCATTTGGCTTTAATTTCTTAAAGACATAGGGTTGCTGTACCAAATCAGCAAACACACAAAAAATCATTCCAACTAAGAAAAAAAATCTAGAACAAGGGTAATGTTAAGGGCTTGAGAGTTACAAGGCTGCTTTTTGACTGAGCTTGAAAATGAAACGTTAGGGCAGCGAGCATGGGGGCTTCTGGAGCAATCTCCATTTCTTAAAGAATTTTATTCTGGCGGATATTCCAGCTCCTCGTTATGGGGAGACTGAAGAAAATGATGGCTGTCGGGAGCCCTGCATTTCCAGGGCTTTCCAGTTTTCTAGCAGTAAATTGCAAGGCAAAAGATCTGCCTCATTTTTTGAGTTGTCAGCAGCATCCTTAGAAAAGAGCCATTCGTGCCCGTAATCGCCAGGGCTYGGCAGCGTCCTGGTGCGTACACGGTGCTTGCCATTACCTCGAGGCTCCCCCTTTCTGCAACGTGTTCTGAAACGGCTACAGAAATGAGGTTGGAGTATGTTTATGGAGTATTTTTAGGAGGGGAGGCTACAAGAGAAAAATAAATTCTCAAATTTGTTTCTACAAAATTTAACACTTTCCGAAGCTTTTTTTAGAAAGTATAAAAGAAGAGGACTATCCGCTGAGACACTATAATATGCTAACAGACTTTAAAGAGACTTGGTTGTTATCGCTGAGGGCCTAAATTTAGACCATATTAAAATATACTTAAAAACATGTTTTTTAAAAAATCCCAATTGAAAGTGACGTGACTTACTCTTTCACGGRCATGGCCCGATGATGAATGTCCCAGAGGGAGTACAGCAGCTCTACAGAACCCTAATTCTTGGAGTATTTTACTTTATAAATCCCATGTTAAAATTGTTTGTAAAGCTGCCTTTTTAGTAGCAGGGCGAACAAATTTCAGGCAGCTGAACACTGTTCATTCGTGCTCGTTCTTGGTGGTTTGTGCTACCTGCTTCACTGAGCCCCTCTGTATGGTTTGACCCTTTTTCATGTGTGATCCAAGCTCACGGCACCTTTTGCAACCCGTGTGATCAGTAAATTTCTGTTGATTCTTCTCTTGCTTGTTGCCAGTTACAACTCCTTCAAAACTGAGCAGAGGTACTGCGTGTAGGGTTTCTTCAGAGTGTCTTTTTAAATACAAATCTGTAATAATTTAGCCTAAATGTGGTTGTTTTTAACCAGCAGCCTGTGAAGTTCAGGCAGTTCTCCAGAAATGTCTTTAATGCAGCAGCTTCAAGCTTTTTCCTCTCTTCCCCCCCGTCCCCGTGGAATCTAACTTAGTGTAATGCTTTTCCCTTTGTAGATGATGTGTTTCTACCCAAAGACATTGATCTAGACAGTGTGGAAATGGATGAAACAGAGCGAGAAGTGGAGTATTTTAAAAGGTAAAGTGCTGTAACCCTTACACAGCTGTTGTGCTTCTTCCCTAATGCCATGGTTTAGAAAGAACAGGCTTAATAACCAACTCCTAGCAGAAAAGCTTATGTTGGAACATCTCAAATTCTGTTGTAGCTGACATTCTGCATACTATAATAAGGGACAAAGCTGTAGATTTATGGGCACAAATCGTAGCTGAGTAGTACAAATACAGAAGTGCCAGAATCRTCCCTCTGTACCCCAAGTTCTCATCAAGGCTTTCAGAATATCTTCAGAAACTATCTTTTGTTTTCTATAAGCAAAATTTGCATGAATATTTCTTTTGTTATCCACAGAGACCAGTTACTGGCTAGTGTTTAAAAAATATTAAGTATGAAAAATGCTATGTTAGGTGTAAGGGTTTTGCAAATAAAACTTCACATTTAAAATTTTGGAACATATGTTTCAGAAAGGTTATTTCATGATGGTTTCTTACCTRTTTATCCTTATAGAAGCTATTACTCGGGAATTTTATTCTGTACATGAAGTAGAGATGAAACAACTGCAGATACTAGCTTGTCAGAATCATAAAAAGGGGATGATAATGCTAGTGCAAGGACACTAAAATAATAAAATGAGTTGGTGCTTATACAACTGTTTTTTCTTATGTGCATTTCAGTTGCTTTTGGTGTTTGTGCCACATGCTAGTTGTCTTCAGTTTTCAAATACGAGCAGACAGCTCGTGTTTACATAATGTAGCACATGTTCTTCCATAATACCAAAATCTAGTTGCATTTTGTGTTCTTCACTGGTGGCTGGGTGTCCTACTTTGCCATGAATATCCAACATGATGTCCAAAACTTCTGAAACATTGCAAACTAATCAGTTTCCTACAATTGAATATTGAATTGAATCATGTTGTATTTCACAAAAAAAAAGCATTTATTTAGAAGGGATTTCTTTTTTTAAGATCAGACTTTCATTAAGGTATGGATTTCAAACTTCTAATTTTTTGTRGTTTTAATTGGCTATATGATTGGGAAGTAACATGTCTGAGTCTTACGTCTACTCTTGTGCTGCATCATATCTATACAAAATTCAGATATCTGTGATTTAATGATTTAATAATGGAGTTAAAATGTGATAGAAGATGTAATTTTAAGCAGTATACATTCCATATTCTTTAAAATGATTTTTCTGAGTAAGGCTTGGAAAGTTGCGCCAGGTAAAGGATTTTTTTTTTTTTTTAATCTAAATATAGATTTTATAGGTGAAATGTGGCATATACTCAATAGTGCTAGTGTCGTTATAGCATAAGCACTTTGTTACAGGTTTTGTGTAATATGTGTAGGTTCATTTGAGTTTGCAGTATCTGTAGTAATAAAACCAAAAAAAATGCTTTTACCAGTTCTCTACCTCTACTACTTAATAGGATGAATGAAGCAAAGTATCTTAGCTGTAGGAATTCAGCCAAAGTTTGGACATTGATTCATCAGACATGATTCCAAATGAGCAATTAAAAATTTTAGCAGTACTATTTTATAATCGATTCGTAATGATTGATGTAATCCACTCCTTTACCTTCGTCTGTTGGAAAGTGTGCATAGCTCTCTCTGTCCATTTTTTTTTATGCATACCTGATTAGAAGAGGTATCTGAAATGGCTTGATAGATCCTGTTCCAGGGGAGAAAAACAGCTACTTATGCCATGAAGACACCCTTAACACAAACACTTTCTATAGTTAGATGATTTTTCCAGTGTAATCACAGAATGCTAGCAACACTGCTTGTTTCAATAACCCTCCGCAAGAGAGAGCCGTGCAGGCTCACTGAGTTGTATAATTCATGCTTTTTACTGATACTTTGTTAATCATCATCTTTTCTTCTTGCTTCGTAGCAGGATAATAGATGGATACATTAATTACAGCCTGACTTCAGAATTAATTTAGCAAGCTACTTTTAACTTTAGCATAGAAAGAGGGAAATAAGTCTAGTTCTAGTTGTTCTCTGTACCTTCTCTAATTCTCTCCCTCTATCTGCTCCCCTTTTTTTGGCTTTCTTTTTTTTTATGGAAGCTGTATAACTTTCCAGAGAGGGGTGTCACATGGTTGTTAATTTGATGCTGTCACAGAACTTTTTAGCCTAAACAGGTGACACCTTGCTTCAGCATGAATTAATTATCACCAAAATACCTGCTTCTTAGCATGCGCCAGTCTTTTTCAAATGTTGTTCCATAAATGTGCATTGTGTCCAGTGAAAGCTACTGAGTGCATTTTTGTTCTAAAGATGCTTTTTTCCAGATGTGCGGACTATTTATCTGCTGTATTATAAGCAACCCTCCTTTTCCTAGGCCTTTGTATCAAACATAACTTTGCAGCAGCCATAAGGACGGTGTGAGAAGGAGCAGCATCCCGTGCCTTTGGTGCTTCTGCTTTACGTGTTACCTGCCATTCACTCTTACTGTTACAAGGTTTTCGGTAAATACAGCAGTGTCAGCTGTTTCTAGTTAGCATTCAGCTAATTTCTGTGTTGTTAAAAATGCAGTGTTCTTTGCTACTTCTCTCAGTTACTCTTGGTAATACATTTGGTGTTTAAAATAACTGGTTTATAATCCACTTGGGTGGACAAAGCGATTTTTTTATTTTTTTTAGGTATGATTTTTTTGAAGAGGTTTTGTCCTTATAAATGGGAGCTGTTCTTCCAAAAAGGGATAGTACCTGTGGTTTGATTTAGAGTATATTTCTTTCGTTTTATCACTTGCTTCTTTCTTTTTTTTCACTCTTTCAGATTCTGCTTGGATTCTGCCAGACAGACAAGGCAGAGACTTTCCATCAACTGGTCCAATTTTAGCTTGAAAAAAACCACCTTTGCTGCACATTGAAATGACACAATACGGGGAGGGAACCCTGCAGGAATCAATGAACGACAACTCCACTTGCCTGTCCTGCTGTGCTGAGAGCTTACCTGGTCTTGAGCCAGTGCTGCCTTGCCTTGTCCCCAGTGCTGTGTGGATCTGCACTGAACCCTTTGGCCTGATAATTCTTGCGGACTGAAAAATTGCCACTTTCTACCTGAATTTGTTAGCTTGTGTGCTTGTAGTCTGTGAGTGAGACTTACTTGATTGTAGCTGTATGCCGTTGGAGTTGGAGCAATAGCTCTTCTCCATCTCCTTCTGAATGCCTTGGCCTCAAAGACTTTAAATTGCTTAGGCTTGGGTGGAGGCCAAAATACTAGTTTGCATCATCTGCAGTGGCTCCTGTCACTTCTGCATCTAGCTATGTTTTGTCATTCTGACTCCTGACAAAGGAATGGACCTAGTCAGTTGTGCTTTCATCTGCTCCAGATTTCTCCTGACATGACTTCATGAAAAAGAGGCTCTTATGGGACAAGTATCTCCTCAGTTCTTTCACAATCTACTGTTTAAGAGTGTACAAGTTACGCTATTTGTGTTTTGATTTTTTTTTTTTTCCTGACTTGTAGCCAGCTTGTGTAAGAATACTTGCAGAATGAGAAAATTTAAAAAAGAACAGTACTCACACTATCAAATCTGTTATAGAGTGTATAATTGTATTAACACTGAAGCCTATCTGGCTACTTTTTTAACATATTGTTAAGTAATATTAAAATCATGTCTTTCTTTTTGAAAGATGGAATACATTAGTATGGCAGAAGACCTGTGTCTTGCTTTTTTCTGCTTGGGTGGGGGGAAGGGAACAAAGAAACAACGAGATTGAAAAAGCGATGGTATTCTAAACTGAACGTAATCTTGTGTTAGAACTGGTCAGTGAATGCTACTTAATTTAGCGTGTTCCTCTATAAACATTTATATGCAGCTCATCTGATGGGGAAAAAAAACACTACTTGCTATAGCGAGAAAGACTCCTGCTGAATGCTGGAATTAAGTCTGTGAATTCTGTGAATTATCGTAATGCTTCTATTTTAATAGATAGCTTGTGAGAAAAAAGATAATACAGAAGTTTCCAATTTAATGTCAGTGTAGAAAAAAGTAGGTAGGTTCAATGCTGCTATCATGTAAATATTTAACAAAAATATAGTAATGTCTTACAGGTTGCAAAGTTTTGTCCAGCATGGAGAAACACTGGTAATTTAGGGTTTTGATCTATGAAAAGATACTGCGCTTACAGAAGTTTTTCTGATAGTATGTTATTTATTCAGAACAGAGACAACAGAAGCTTTCTTTTATTTCCAGATGACCGTTTTTACCCAAATGACAAAGCAGTCTTCCTCTTTTTTTAAAGAAAATAAAACTACCACTGAGCATATGTGTAAAAGGACGGCCCAGCTTCGAAGCCCGCTAACTCTCTTTCTCCAGAGCTGTTCCCCATTCTTCTTCCGTCTCCTCGCTAGAGACCCTGCTCGTGGTACGCAGGTACGAGGCTTGGGACCCCTTTGCAAGACGCGGTGTGACAGTGATGATCTTTGTGGCCTTGGACGTGAGCGGGGTTAGTGGACGGCAGCTTTGGTGTCCCCTGTAAGGCCAGACGTAGCAGGAGGCTCAGGTTGGCGGCAGAGCCCTGCGGGGTCTACAGCTGCAAATCCCTCTCTGGCGGGAGCTGCTGTTCCGATGTGTGCTGCGGGCTCAGCTCATACCTAGCTGTTGGAGGTAAATCAGCCCTCAGTCTTCCTCTTACAGGACTGATAGAGTGCCCATTCCCAAAATATAGCCCAGGGGTGTGGAGGGGATAACTTCTACTATTTTTTTTTTTTTTTTTCAGGTCCAAGTTGAGGAAGGGGGGGAGTAGCTTAGCCTCGCCTTCTTTGTCAGCACACGTGTACTTATGCGCCTGTGCTGGAGGAATAGCATCTCAGATCTAAAAGGTAATATCTGTGCCGCTCGGCACTAACTTTCTCGGCAAAGACTGTGTCCCATTCAAAATGCCTGAGTGAATCAGTGGAGGAAAATGAAGTTTGTCGTTTCTTGGGGCTAGGGAGGGCTTGCATCTGTAGTAACCTGAGCTAGATCATACACAGTTATGCAAAAGTGGAGAGGCTGATTATATGGGACAGTGGCTTTAAAAAGCTATTAAAACACACTTGAAGTTGAATGTGTGTGTGAAATCTAATTTTCCAAGCTTTTTCAGTTCTAAACCATAACACAAGGTGGCACTGTATGTCATGACTAGTAATTTCTAGATCAGTGCTCTTAGTAAATGAAGCCATTGAATGGAGTAACTACTTGATGTCACGTGGCCAAGCGGTGGTGCAGATTCCTCTAAAGCAGGAAAGCTCTGAAGAGTATTGCGATATTCCTAATGTTGCTAGAAAACACCTTTCATACTATTTGTTTTCTTTTGATAATAAAGCTGACCTTCTTACCTATGTATCTACTAACAAAACCCTGGTCAAATAATGATACATGAATATAACATGCTTTTCTTTATTTTGAAATTCTGGGTTAAGACAACAGAAGGAGTCCTTTTGCATTTGGGGAATATATGTATATATTTATAATCTCGTTCATTTGCCTTATGCGCCATCATAGTATATCAGTAAAGCTAACATGATTCCAGGCACTCCATGGAAAGCATGAAGAATGGGTCTGAATGGATCTCCTGTTCCACCTTGATGAGAGCTTAAAGGCAAGTTGTACTTTCATAAATTCATAATTAAGTGAAGGTAAGTGCGGAGCAGGCTGGGAGCCAGGAGATCTGAAAGTACTAACTTTAATTCTACCACTTGTGTGACCTTGGGCAAATGAATTAATTATTGACACTCCATCCATCAACTGGTTATACTAAGGCTTTGCTGAATTATGTGCATTTTTAGTAATACCTAAATAAGTAGTGACATTAAACATGTTAAAGTGCAACACGATAACCTATTAAAAGCACGGTTGTTCTTTGCTAGTGTTTGTGTGTAGTTCGGATGTGTTCAGTCCAGATACACATTCAAATCTATCTTCCAATAGAGGAGACCTTATAAATAATACGTCATAATGGATTAAATTTCAGTCTTGCTAGATTAAAAAGAAATCCACTTTTGGCAGTGTGGGCTACTTTGAGAACTCTAGTATAAGTTGGCCTACTATTCATGTCTGTTTTTAAATTGTATGAAAGTTGAATGTCTTGGCTCTGGAGGTGACCAGCAGCCTGTCTATACTAGGTCTGTGTGCTGATACTGGTGCCACTGAATCCAAGGCTGTGGTACTCCTTCAGATATTCCCACAATGGAAAATGGCATAGTTGCACAAAATGTTTAAATTTAATCAGTGGTTTTGAACAATGTTGGCACTGAATTTGAAAGGCTGTTCCTACACAGGAGTGTCACATCTGTGCTATGCATTGACTTGCAGCTTTCTGAGGCAGTGTAACTAGGAGCTCAGAACTCTTCAGCACACTTTCTTGGTGTAGCATCACTGGTACTTAAGATTGTGGCGCTGAGGTTCAGCATGCTGGAAACCTAAATCTCACCATAACCCGGGAAGATGATCAAGTTACATGGTGACTATTGAAGCCACAGGAGTTCAGTATACTCATCATGCTCAATATGCCATTGCTGTTCAAAAAGGCTTTGCAATGTTTTCTATTTCAGTGAAAGGGTAGCTCACTTTTATTTTTGTATGAGTCCTGTATATCACGATGGGGGAACTAATGCTTAATTGTTACTGTAATAAATTGTTACACTAATATTCACATTTTCAAACATCTCCCAGTTATTAATGAAGGGATGATCACAGAAACCATTCTTTTTAAATATGTGTGTATATATATGTGTGTGTGTATATATATGTGTATATAATATAAAATTTTCTATATCATTACATACCTGTGAGCAAGATCAGTTGTATAGTATTTTTATTGTCTCTGGCTCTTGCTCTGTATTTAGAYCTTCAGGACAATTTGCCTGCCCTTGGTTACCTCATTCATCATTGATTGAATATGTTAAATAGTTGTCATAATGTGTCTCTTACTGATGCTGCTGTTTTACAGGCAGCTGAGCTGACTTCAGTGAACTGTCGCTGAAAGGAGGATGTCTTTCTCTTCCCTTCTGTCTTCCCCCCTTGAACACAGAAGTAGCAATGCCAGATCTCTTGGGCTTCACTTCTATTCTTTTTCTTCATGTCTGTGTGTTTGGTTTCATCTTTGCTACCGCTTTTAGCTGCACAATTGAGCCTCTTCCAACTCAGTGCTTAGAGAGGTAGCAGAACATCTACCTGTCGATACACTCTGAATCTACATAAACCATTGAAAAATGTGCCAGGTAAGCTTATGTTTTTCTGTAATTGTTCTCTCAGGGAAAAATTTTGCTGATTTGCTTATAATGATGGTAGGCACAAATGAGATTTTAAAGTGGATGGTGTCCACTTTCTATCAGTGTGGTTTGAAGAAGACATGCAGGAAGGTACTTAATTGCCTCTTCTCTGATAAGTTTTTACTTGATTTTTTTGGGGGGGTGGGGTGGGGGGGGGAGGAAGGGGTTGTTTCATAAATCTTTTATAAGTTTGTTTTGTCTTAGGATGGCTCAAAGTGTGTTTTCACACTTGAATCTTGGGTCTATAGGTTTTAGCATTGTCTCTTTCACCAGATATAATTTGATCAGAAGTATGTAATTTTGTTATGTCTCGTTAGCCTCTCTTTAGGCAGTGTTACCAAGACAGCGGACTGTAAATACTCCGGAAGGTTTGTCTAACCTTAGTATTCCTTCCAGTAGGTCTGGTGGTGCAGAAATAAAGCAATCCACTGATCTGCGCAGGCTCAGTGTGTCCGTGGGGGGCTACTGGACGTCCTTTTCTAGAAATTGCTGAAAGGCAAACCTCAGCCAGTAATGAGCAGTCAGGAGTTCCGTACCATCACTTACCTCAGCTTTTTTCACCAGCTTTCCTGGAAGTTGGACAGACAAGTAAAGCTAACATCTCTTTGATGGGGCCTTAATAGCCGTGAGCTGMCAATTTCAGATACGTTAACTGGTAAGGCATAGGAGAGGCTTATGTTTTTCCTGCAAAAGATAGGTATATGTCTCCACCTATGAAAATAAAGGGGAGACAGTAGGCAGATGTATTAGTCCATGGGGGAAAAAGAGGTGCATGGTATGACATGGAAGAATAAATAAAAACCTATTCCAATGTACCAATAACTCTCTACCACTTATCCTGCATAAACTAGTGTGCATTCCACACCGAGTGTGTCACTCAGCTAGCTTATACAAGCTTGATTTTTCTGAGGGAAAGATGTCTAGACTTGCTTTCCCATCCTAGTTTCCTTTAAACAGGCTGTTGACTCAGGTTAGTACAATGTGTTTTCTTTCTGCATGCAAACAGTATGATGTTCTCTAAGGCTGTTCTCACTTGGAATACAGGATTTAAATCCAGCGCTCTAAAGAGTGAAAAAACTAGTATGTTGAACTTGTCAGACTAGATAGCTGTATTGCATTAGGGCAGATAGGTGTATTGCTACCTGCTGCTTCTTCAACAGAGTTCAAGCTGCAAACCACTCATCTCCATCAGCTCATTGGAAAGTGGTTCCATATTACCTGGAAATACACAATCAGCAAAACTCCTTTCTTCCAAAAGAAAAAACCATGAATAAAATCACTTGAATTCAGATGTTTGGTACATACAATACATCTCCTGCACTCTGTTTGCATGTCCTTGTACAAATTTTTGTCCAGCTGTTGCTTGATGGCTAACTGGATTCTACAGCCTTGTTAAAGGCAATTAAGTAGACATTTTCAGGTTTTTGTTTTCTTTTAAGTTGAGGGCAAATTAGAAGTAGCCAGGAATAAGTCTCATATACAGTTTTGCTCCTTATTCATACTGTAAGGGATTTTGTTTAACACCTAGCAAAGCAGTCTTTCACTTCAGCGAACGAGCTTCCAAAGAAAGTCTTAAATACATCACTCAACCTCTCAGGACTGTGGACCCACTTATAAAGTGGTACAACATGTAATTGGTAGTTGAGCCCTGATGAAGGAGTTAGGTAAATGTATGTGTGAAGTCCTGGGAGGTCTCAGATGTTTCTGAAATTCTCTGCTGAGCTGCAGCTGGGAAGGTAATGCTAGACAGTGAGAGGAGCAAGTGGCAAGGCAAGAATGAAGCAGGCCAGTGCACTGAGCGTGCGGACTGAGAAATAATATTTTGCCACATCAGCAATGTTACTCTCTTCCAAAGTATTTCTTAAGTTCGGGTTATTCAGAGACCACCAGTTGGGATCATTACTGTAAAGGTTCTTCTGAAATCCATTTTTAACTCATCTTAACAATTGGGCAATTGGAATTGGCCACAACGGAGTGACAGGGGAGAGCTGGCGTGTTCTTGTGTAGTCTGAACTTGCAGTCTCTCACTTTTGTTAGTGTTAGCCAGTACAGCCTGATTTTTTTTTTTTTTTCTCTTTCCCCGTGCAAATGCCTTTTTGGACATTGATCTACACTTGTGTAATAACAGCATCATTTCTCCGTGCCTTGGAACGTCTTAGTCATAGGAGCAAGGGGCTTGAATTGATTAGGCCTTGGCAGGGAGAGAGAGATTTTGGCAATGCCTTGAACTGGGATACGTTGTGTGTGATACAAATAAGCTAAATATGCCAGAGGAGGCTTAAAATGTTGAAATCATTACCCATCCAAAGGTAGGTTTGTCCTTCAGTTGAAATTCTCTAAATGATATGGTAAAACACAGCATACGGATAAGCCCTGCTGCCCATTTCCTCTTCTCATACAAACAGTATGTGAGGATGAAAAGGTATGATATTATGGGAGAAGCAACCTTAGAAACAGTTGGGACCCAAATACAATTTTAAATCACAGTCTTTAGGTTCTCTGAGTTCTCTGAATTCTGCTTATTGCTTAGTTCCTTCCTTAAAAAAAAACCAACATATGTATAAAACTGGGAGATTGTCATCTATACACTGGATCTGTTTTTGCTACTAGTCATCATAATATTGGGCCGTTGGTGACTTAAGCAATCTTGAATGTTGCTGTAATTCAGAATCACCCAAACAAAAGTAGCCCAGTGAGGAAACAGTGCAGCTGGTTGAGAAATTGTGGAAGTGATAGTGTTTTGAAATGACTGGGAGGGGAAAAAAAACCAAACTTGGTGCTTTTTGAGCATAGTCTAGAATGTATTCTGTTTGTTAGATTGCACTAGATAATGCAGCATAAGTAACATGCTTGTTTTTTCCATGCATACTTCAATTACGCGTGTTAAAGTGGATGTTTTGCTTTAATATCTAATTAAAGGGTCTTGAAGGAAACATTGTTTTAAATGTTTCAGGTTTAAACATTGCACAAAGATAATGACTTCTTTAAATCCCACTTCCTCTTTATTTTTTGTAGCTGTGGTAACGTTTTGATAGGCTCAAAACTTTATAAAATGTGTGGTTTCATGGCCATGCTAAGCAAATACTGTGTTGTGCCCAACTTTAGTGTCTTGTATGATGATGAAAATTAGATAGTTTTGGGTCAACATAGAAAGGAGAAAGTTTCTTTAAAAAAATTTTTTTTTCCTTCATCCTAAGGTCTCTAGCAACTCTTTTTTGCTTTATAACTTAATTTGTAAAGCATGTCAAAGTTTACWGTAAACTTTGAGTACAAGCTTTCGTGGCCTATGGCTTTTCAGAGTAGTGTTCCTCTCTCTTGTAAAGGACTCTGATTTAATCCACTTACTTTCTTACACAGCTATTGCTTCAGCCTGCCGCCAGTATTTCTGGTCAACAGTTATCCATGTTTTTTTTCTTTTTTCCCCCTTTCTCAGCTTCAATTCAGTAGCTAATCACTGAACTAAGAACTGATCTTTTCTTACAAGGTTTATTAATGAATATCTGAACTGTGACTAAAACTTCTCCAAACTGATGCTGGTATCCCAAAGAATATGCCACTGGAATAGGTGAGGCACAAAAGAAGTGTGACAACCAAGAGTTGACTCCATTTTATAGAAGAAGCAGGGGCAGAGGTGACACAGGGTGGCCCAAGTTGCATTCGAAGCTTGAAACGCATGGGATTTGATCCTGGTTTCTAGAGTGCTAATCTATGACTGAATCACAAGTCTGACTTCCATCATGAGCATTTATCAAGAACTCATACAAGAACTATCGCTGGATAAAAAAGAGGAGAGTTTGCACAGTAAAGTATTAGAAGTTTTATGCATACATACATATATACATATATATAAATGTTCTCTTCCTTATCTGTTTACTCCCACCACCTCCTAGACTATCTCAAAAATAATCCATTTTGCTTTGTTACAGGGCTTGTGGCTGAGGTTCCCTGAAAATACTTGAGAAGTAATTCAGATGTATAAGTGGTAATGCACTCTTGAGGCTTTGTGACAGTAAAACTTAGGAATTAATACTGTATGTATTTTTTGTTCAGTCAAACTGTTACCTCATGCATCCTGAAATGCCACCGCCTCTCCATATTGTTTCTGATCATCTGTGGACACCTACTTGGCTAAAAACAAATGAAGCACCCTGCACTGTAGACAGACCATGTTGCAAGTAAGGTGGTGAGGTCAAAATGAAATAAAAGTCCTAGCTGTTCTCTAAAAAAGCATTAAATGAGAGAAATGGGAGGGGTCTAATATTTCTTTTCTAGCTCATTCATTCCTAGCTTAGCCACAGTCTGTCCTGTGCTGCAGGAGCTAGTTACTGAGATGGACAGGAACTGCTTCTTTCCCAGTCTGTTGTAATCTCTCATGGTAGATCTTCATAAAGCTGGAAGCATGAATCTCACAGTTGTGACCATATTGCAATCCAGAACCTTAATGCTCAATTCTTCAATGGCTCTGTTTCACCTTTTCCTCATGATTTTAGTAATTTTTCTGTTGTCTTGTGATGTCAGGGTTTCAGATTGATCTGGTTACTGTTTTCTATCGCACATGACCCATGTTTTCTTGTGGGAATGAGAACTGAGAGGTGATCCTAAACCTAAGTATCTTTTTGGAATGTCTGAAGGATGTTTAGTCATTATTAATAACCCTTGTATACCTCTGAAGGATACTTGGTCTTTAAAGTGCAGAAAGCAGCACAGGTACGGGGATAATTTTCACCTGAAAGGTGTCACGTGAATGCAGAGGTTTTAGCAGCAGCTATTAAGTGAGGTGGTGGAAACATTAAATGTTAACTAATTGTGTAGGCACATTGAGAGATCAGCATTGCATGGTTTGGCTACCTGGTGCAATATCGCTGTCTTCTGTATAAAGAAGTGAATCAGCTGGCCTACATGTTTAATGCTTAAGAAACTCTAAAGGTACAGGAGTTTATAATGTAGCTGAACTGCATTAATGGGAGCTCCAGTGATGATTGTCTACTATACAGAATGACAATGGTTTCCACCCACTAGAAGTGAACTTCCAGGAAAGCACGTGATTTATTTTGTTCACCTTAGCTACTCTTGCTAATAGAAAGAAACTGAGAGCCTCCATCAGAGGCAGCGAGTTTTGCATTGAGTGATGATCCTTGTCTCATAGCAGATGTACTCATTTGCATGGAGGAGTGAGCTAATTTCAAATGATCAGCTCAGAATGAGTTAATCTAATTCAGCCACTAAATCTGCCCCTTTCCTCTTAGAAGTGTAGGGAGAATTCTAATAATCTGTCAGTATGTAAACTTCTATACACAAGGGAAGAGGCCGGATATATGTGAAGAGCTTGGCAAGTGTTTTTAGGCCTTATGGCTTTATTCCAACAGAATGAAAACTTGTCTGTTAAAGCTTTTTATTGAGAATTTACTGTGAAATTTGACTCTTCTTTGGAAAAAAAAAAATGCTTTCCAGTGTCTTAGTCTTTCTAACGTTGAGAAAATAATCTTTCTTTTATCCAGTAGGACAAGATACTGGTTACTAGATTCCTGCAGAGTGTGTGTGGTGCTTTTAAGTATATTAAGAGTTGCCATAATCTGTGCAGGAGATGAAAACATATTTGTTCCTGTGCTTCAGCCAAGGTGGAGTTTCCAAGATTGCAAAAGCTATAACGTTTTCAGTGATGCTGAGACCCAAAAGGTTAAAGTGCCTTTTTAGGGTTGCCTTTTGCCTGTGTAACCAAGGGAACTTGGTTACACTGGAAGCCTCGGCTTACAAACACAGTAAGTCTGAATTTCACCTGTTGGATACCCAAAATAGTCCTTTGAGTCCAGAGGGTATGTACTGATTTTTGTCTAGGCTGAGCTGCTAAAATGCTTTTGCTCGCCTTCTAGCGAGCCTTCTAGAGGCCTTCTAGCAGTCCCTGGTTGTCACATCTGGTCTGAAAAGGAAACGCTCTACCTAGAACATGAGTGGTGTGGCCAGTATAGAAATTTATATGCTTTGTGGCCAGGTGAGCTTCCCTTTTATGTTCACAGTCTTGTTCCCCTGCTGTTTTCCATTGCCAACAGTAGATGCTTTCTCACATTTAGGGAGCAGCATCAGGAATATGTCCACATTCTGAATAATTTCCAGTTCTCTGTGTGCCTTACCTCATACACAAATGTCTCAGTGAATGTATCTCAAAAGACAGAGAGCAGATGAGTTCTCTGAGCAGCACTGAACAGCTGCACTCACCAGGGAAGAAGAAAATCTCTAATTTCCAGGCAACAATAAAACTGCCATTACAAGTTGATGCTGTTCCTGTAAATGAGGCAACCAGGTGGACATCAAGGAGAGTACTATAAATTTTATCCAGTTTCTGAAGTCACTTAGCCAGGGGTCCCGCTAGGCAGGAATAGCTAGGGGAGACAGATGACAGAGTCATTTTATGGGTTTGGCAGGAATTTTAATAGTACTTCTCGCTGTGTTCATTAAGAAAATGAGCATTCAGCACAGATTGGTGAAGACTCGTAGGGCGTTGCAGAGAGTGTTAGCTAGCTGGGCGCCTCGTGTCGAAGAGGACAGCAGGTCAGGGTAAAGGTGAGTTGGCTTAGAGCGTGGTGGAGGATGCGGCTGCGTGACCCGCACTGCGGCTCCCAGGTGAGGCGGAGGCACTTTGGCAGTGCTTCCCCAAAGTCGCAAGGTGGCGATCGGGGAAAGTCTGCACACAGCCAAGGGCTGGCTACGTTTGTGCGGCAATAATCAGGGAACGGGCATTTTACAGAGGTTTTGGCTTCCCTTTCAAATTTTGAACTTGACTCAATCCTGTGTGACTCAGTCTGGTTTGACGCTTCAAGGAGACAGACTGGGGGCATGCCCGTCTGGATGGTGTCCCCTTGCAAGCCCTGCCTGCAGCGTTCCTGCACTGGGCCGATTACAGGCATGAAGTACGAGCTGCAGGTTTTGGTGATCATAGCGTCCAGTGAGCCCTGAAACCTGGAGGGCTAGTGACACATTACACATGTCCACCTGGACACTCCTTTTAGATGATGGCTAGCACCTTCCCCCCCCCCCTGCCCGGTGGGAGCCTCTCAGCTTGATGCTGACTTTCTGGTACTGTCTTAAAGCTGTTGTGTTACCTGGCAACAGATGATAACAGCACTGTTTCCATTTTACTGGGGAGGAGGGTTAGCGACTTGCTTACTCTCATATTGTAAGGCTAGAGAGTTTGCAAGGGGGATTTTTGTTCAGAAGGCTGCACATGTCTGCATTGCAAGGCTTGAAGGAGTTTCAATAGCTTGATGGTTTCTTTAGTCAGTGCTGGAATCAGGAGGACTGTAAAAGAACCTGAGATTAGGATGGTAGGACAGGATAATTCAGGTTGCAAGGGACCTCTGGAGGTCTTGAATCCAACCTCCTGTTCCAAACAGGATCACCTTTGAGGTCAGACTAGGTTACGCAAGGCTTTATCCAGCCTGCCCTTGAAAACCTTGAAGGATGGAGAGTGTATAACCTCTTCTGGGCAACCTGTTTATTGACTGTAATAAACTGGCAATTCTGTTCCTTTGCTTTCTAGCTCTTAGGTTCATTTTTTTTCATGCCACTAGACCTTCTATCTGTATTTGTAAAAACAGTCTCATGACATCTAAGCAAGTTCTGGGGAAAGAGTGGGGGTTAACCCACATGTTTCAAGGATTTGTGAAAGAAGCAGCATTGTCAATCCTAATTCTCCATTTTCCTTAAGTATGTTCCCTTCCTTTTTTAAAATCCCCAGTGGCTTTTCCTGCTTATTTCTCCTTACCTGGTTGCCCATYGACCCCTATGATAGTGGTAAAGGAGGAAGGACTCCACTTTCCAAGTGTCTTGGGCTTTTGCTAGTTTCTTTGTAGTACCTTTCGTCCAAATAGCTCAAAGCATTTGATGTTCCTTCTAGTGAACTAGGTTTCCCGAGGAACTGACGGATGGGAGCAATGAGATGAGAACAGGATCCAGATCTCCTGTTTCTGGGTACTCTGAGCACTGCAGCGAGCAGCTTTTCTCAACAATTTGTATTCAGATAGTTTATTCCAAATATGTAACATTGGTGGTTGAGTAAGTGCCTGTCTTACCTCAGCCTTGGGGTAGAGGTTCTCTTCTTGCAGGAGGTGGTTCTCCTATATGACACTATAGTATTGTGAGCAATGCAGTGATAGTGTTTATTAATGGTGAAATGGTGTATTAACTCTGGCATGCAGTGTGATATGTCTGCTAACGTTGCCTTGGGCTGCTTGTGTTGACAAGGAGCATTTTTTCATTTTAGTTGCATCATGGTTGTTTCAGGCCTTTCCCTTTTCTAACCTACACAATCTAAGTTACATTAAGGAAATACTAAATGAATGGCATTGGGATTTCCCTGGCCAAAATTAGCTATTGACCTTAGAGTACCATAAACTACATCTATGAAAAGCCCCCGCTGATTTTCCTGGTGGGCTTGAGGAAGCCTCCGAGCAGCTTTTTGTGAGTTAATGTTTGGAGGAGGAGTGGAAGGGATGGTGTGAATGTTATGTGTTTTGCTGCACAGCCTGATGGTTGCTTGAATGAGTGGACTTCCTGATTCAGAGGTAAAGAATGAATGGTCTCTCCTCATAGTTTCAATTTTATTATAAAAGGTACTTTAACAGCTCAGTGATGTCTGCAGCCCCACGCAAGAGCTGCCTAGACAATTGTTTCCACTGCTTGAGAAAAAGTCCATCTGACGCACCAATGGGAAGTCAGAACTTTCAGTTCATTAAAGTGAGCATCTACGAGTGTATGTACTCAGCTGAGAACGTTTCAGTCTCGAAGAAGGCTCTGAAAAAGACTTGAACTTTAAAAGCTTCCATTGCCTGAAGCCACACACTGTTCCAGCTCAGCTCCCTCCTGCTGTAGCACTGGAAGTGTGTAGTTGCTATTTCATTCTTGCAGCAGCCTTGAAAGACTCTTGACCTTGCTTTATTTAAAATAATAATAATAAAAAACTGTTGCTTCCTGTGTTTGCAGATGAATTTGGAATACATAAACAGTTGTCTGGCTGATGGTTCAATGAAGTGGCCTGTAGACAGAGTTAATAAATCCATTGTGTTTTCTCCTTTTTCTAACAGTTGTATGTTTTGTTCTCTTCACAGAAATGCATTCTTGTCTGTATTGGCAGACAAGTGCCTTCAAATTGGATATTACCGTGATACAAGTAGTTCTGGAAGGTGACCCTGTGTTGTTGTTTTTCCCTATTTGCTTTAGTGGTCGCTTTACAGATGCTCACCTTTAAAATTTGCATTACCAAGGGATACTACATCAAAAGACTGCCATTTGACAATGCCGCAGGATACTCATGACCCCTGGAAAAAGTTTCTTAACACGTTAACAATTGCATCCTACAAACAGACTTTAAAGGGGCTGGGATATCCCTGGAAAAGTTAGCAAACACAGGAATAGCAGTATAGAGTGTTTTCCAATTCTGTATGTACCTTCCACATGGAATTTGTCATTCCTATTTCCATCCTAAATGAGTTTACTTACTATCTTTTGTACTGCTGAAGTTATGGATATGCTTGCTCTAAGAGTTTTTATAATATGTTTGTTATTGTCCCCATCTTGTTCTCACCTAAACTGGTGTTTGAAAACATAACCCTAGCAATATAAGTGTCTGTCAATAAAATGCATATGGATGGGAATTGTTAGTGAACTAAAATGATCTTTTCTATCAGATCTCTTCTGTTCTCAAATACAACAGCTTTTCAGCTTTGGCACAGCCCTGGTGAAGACAACAGGCTGAGATGACATTTCCACCTTGGGTGTGTGTGTGKGGGGGGGGTTGTTGTTTTGGGGTTCCCCCCCCCCCCTTAGATAGTAAAAGAATTTACTGTGATCTTTGGGAATTTATAAGCAGAATAATTCAGGTCAGAAGGGACCTTTGCAATTCATCTAGTCCAGCCTTCTGCTGCCTGTCCTAATGTCTGGTTTGCCTAAGTGGTCCCTAATCCGCTCTTTCTCTACCCTAGGTCACGCTTCTCTTGCACAGACTCTGCCACTACACTCAGGGAGGCCTGAGTGCAGACCTTCACAGCCAAGAAGGTATCATCTAGCTTGGCCTTTTTCTGTGCCTTTTAGCAGTGGGCCAACATTTCTCTTGCTGTGATACCTTTTGTTGCCTTCGGCACCCCCTGCAAGTTTCATCTCCAGCCAAGCTTTCACTTAACTGTCCCTGTGTATATTCAGGTGCTGTCTCCATATTCCTCCTAAATAGCCTGGCCCCACTACCACCTCCCGCATACTTCCTTTTTGTGTTTGAGCTCAGTCAGGAGTTCCCCCTTGGGCAGAGCTGGCCCTGTGCCACATTTGCTTGACTTCCTGCACATCAGAACAGACTGTTCTCCTACTTTGAGTGGTTCCTCAAGATCAACCAGCTTTCCTGGGCCCCTTTTCCTCAGCCTCCTGTGGGATACTGCCTACCAGTTTCCTGAGCAAGCCAAAATCTGCTCTGTCAAAGTTCAAGATTGCTCTTCTGTTACTTGCCTACCTCAGTTTGTTCAAAATCTTTAACATCATCTTATGGTTGCTGTAGCCAAGGCTGTGATCAACCTTCACATCTTTAACTAGTTTGTCTTGATTGATTGTCTTGGTTGAGTGGAGTGCCTCCCCTAATCGACCTGTCTATCACCTTTGTCAAAAAGTTGTCCTTAATGCATTCTGGGTTTGTTTTTTTGGATTGCTTACACCCTTCCTCGTTGCCCTTCCAGCAGACACTGGAGTGGTTTAAGTCTCCAGTGAGAAAAAAGGGCCTGCAATCAAACAAAAGGCTTTTCCCATTTGATTAGAGCTGAGCTTGTCCACTTCCTCTCCTTTTTTGGATGGTCTGTAGCAGACTACAGTATTCTGTGTGTTGGGCTCCCCTCTGACYCACAAGTTCTTGACCAGCCTGTCACCCATTCCTTTGCAGAGCTCTGTGCATGTAAGCCACTCCTTTGCTTAGAGCACAGCCCCATGCTCCTTGCCCTCACCATTTTCCTTCCTGAAGAGGCATTATCCATCCGTTAAAGCACTGCAGTCATGCAAACTATTCCACCACATCTCTAATTCGGAGTTCATCGTAGCTCTGTGTCTGCGTGTGGACCTTCAGTACCTTCAGTTACCATGCTGCATTCGTTTGTGTACAGACACTTCAGAGAGGCCCCCTATCATGCAACTTTCTTGAGTGGGAGGGTGAGAATCTTGGGAAAAGATTAGGGATATTGGCTACTACTTGCCCCTTATTTTTCCTTTTTCGTAACATTGGTTCTGATGTCAAAATGTTTGTTGGTCTTTTTGTAGAGCAAAGGAGCTGCTCCACTCACTCGTGGAAAATGTCAGAATGTTGATGTTCACAGGTAGTGTTACATCTTGAGAAAAGACCTTTTTTAATCCTTTTCTAGGAGCAAGTGAACAAGCACGCAGTAGTGTTAAGGGATGTTATAAAGGCCTATGTTTCTGGCAGACTCTGGGACCCGGGGAGTCCTCCTCAACCCCTGGAGTCCAGCCTCGTGTAACCAGAGACAGAGAGGTCTCTGTCCTGGGCTGATGGATGCAGCTGCTGCTTTCCCACTTGCAGGGTCAGCCTGTAGTGAGACTGAGTGTATCGCAGAGACCGCTAACGCAGCCAGCTACCCAGACTGTCACGACTGAGCACTGCCTTTACCAACGCCCATGTACACCACTATCAGAACTCGCGTAAATGTAAGTACAGATAGCCGAGTCCTGTTCCTCCTCTCCAGCTAATAGTGGTTGAAGTTCACTAGTGAAAACACCTACACCCTCTCTCTCTAGATTCACAAGCACATTTCCGCTTGTGGATCCTTCGAATTTCGGCACAGGCCCTCAGCCTGTCCAATATCCGTGCCTGGACCATGGGCTCCCTTACCAGCCTCTGAGCCTGAGCCTCAGTCTGGGACTGAGTCTTCCCAGAGACAGGTTTTCCTCCTCCTCGCTGGCTAGGCCAGCTTGAAGTTTGCCAGTGAGTTGCACATACGCACCCACACACATCAGGTTAGGGGAAAAATATAAACACACTGCTCTCCAGTTGTTGACACCCCAGACACACAGGCCCCATCACCCGGGGTCCCTTCAGTTGCTGGCACTTAAACCCACACTCGCTCCAGTCCCCGTTAATTCACTCACTGCAGTCCTCCCAGGTAATGGCACATTARACACACAGGCCTTTGGTCTCGCGGTCCCTCCAGCTGCAGACACCTAATTCACTCACTCTAGTCACTCCATTTGCTGGCATCCAAACCTTGCAACATTCACACATAGGATAGAGGGTGAGATTACACAGAGATAGTTGAGGAAGGTTTTAATAAGATAGGCTAGAGTGCAGTGATCAGATGCAAGGCTCAGACAAGCGTACTGACCAGCGTCTGGGCTGCTCACATGTGACCAGACCCCTCTTTTCCTTCCTCCACTAGTCTTCCCCCCTTCTTGTTCCTCCCTTGTTCCCCTTTTTGCCTATTTGACTCTTTCCCTAAGCATTCCTTAATAAGTTCTGCATAGTCCTACAAGCCCCCCCCCCCTCAAATATCCACAATCCTCGTGTTCATCTTGTTTCCCCCTTYTTTCCAATTACAACGTCTGGGCTGGTCCTCTCCAAAGCTATGCTCACRGTTTCTGAACAACCTATCAATTAGTGGCTAAAGAGTTTTGGTCTTTGGTATTGTCTCCATTATCATTTGTCTATCTGCCAGGTTTGTGTCTCTGTGTGGTTTTGCTTATCAGTTTCCCTGTTATTTATTAAGCCCTTTGAACTGAAAAGGCCTTTGAGCTTATGACCTTAATGAAGCAGATGCTCTCATGTCTCACATACCCTACAAGTAGGAAATATAGGCATTTCTAATCCGGCTCTTTCATGTGCAACTTTTGTAATATAAGGTAGATTTGCGCATCTGAAAGATGGTCTATCTCTTATGGTTTGGTCACTCAGTTTGCAGATATGCTAAATCCCA
This sequence comes from Apteryx rowi, assembly GCF_003343035.1. Taxonomy (NCBI): domain Eukaryota; kingdom Metazoa; phylum Chordata; class Aves; order Apterygiformes; family Apterygidae; genus Apteryx; species Apteryx rowi. Next base: position 4,403,341 of record NW_020448530.1, read on the forward strand.
GATTATTTTAATACATTATTTTGTGTACTTCTGCATATGCACAAGCATACGTATGCATTCTGTCTCTGTGATAACTTCTGTTCAGACTTCTTCAACAGATTTTGCTTTCCTTCAGGGTTTTTCCATGTGATGGATTCTGACTGTCAGGCAGTTGATTTGACAATTCACCCCCAATGAGGAAGGACAGAGGAAAACTTTCTTCCCCTCTCCAATGTAAAGGAGCAGAATCAGCTGGCGTCTGTCCCATACTTCCTCCTCCTCTTCTCAGAAGCTGGAAGACTGCAGTTCCCTGCTCCCACATCCTCATCTCTACTCAGATGCGTGCAACTATTGATGATTGTAAGAGGTCTTTTTTTTTGTCTTTTTTTTCCCCTCATGTCCAGGGTTCTTCAGGTGAATTCCGCCCAGGCTGTGATAGCTGCTAAACTGTGCCCAAATATCTGAAGAGGAACCATCCTAGAACAATCACACTTCCTCTGAGCACTTCTCCATCGCTGTAGAAGTTGCTGCATACTCACGGCACTGTAGTACCTTAGTAACTTCTCTTTGGCCTTTCTCTTCGAGGGGTTCTGTTGTGCACAGACTTAGAGATTCTTTCAAAAGAGAAACTAGCCAGTCATTGTGGTTTTGCTCCCCAAAATTGTTCTGCCCACTGTCACATGAATTTCTCTTATAAATGCTGGTTAAAGCTGAAGAGCCGTCTCCATGTTTCGTGCCTCTTTTCATGTATTGTGAAATCCATGCTGCCGTCGCATGACACACTTGCTTGTGCTGTCTCACACCTATGTTCATGCTGTGCATTCCCTATGCTATACAACTCCTGTGACCAAAGTAAGGCTGCTGTGATCAAATTGCTCAGTTTTATACTCCCTCTTACGGTACCTGCGTAGAGCCAGGAGAATGGATCTTGCAGCGCTTTGTTATGGCAAAACACTGCAATAATCCAGATCTGAGGCTGATGGCAGTTGTAAATGCTTGGGATGGAGTGTCTTCGTGTGTCATTTCATTGCATCAGGTTTATCACTAGACAAATGTGAGGATAAAAACAATGCTGTAATAACGGAGTCACTTCCAAGAAAGACCTCACTCTTCACCAGCTTTGGCAGTACGGGAATATCTTCCTGTAACTCCCTATTTGGGGGTGTGTACCTCTCAATGAATTCTTAGATTTTTTTTTCTTGTTTTATGTTGTTAAAGATTGCTCCCAGACTACTTATTTGGGTAACCTCGTCCTTCTCTGTTCTGTGGTAGAAGGACCACTCTGTCCTCATTTACTAGTCCCGTGTTTCCTATGGGCTCTGAGACATTACATGCAAGACAGTGTCATTTTCTTTCCCTTTCTTCTTTGATTAATGTTCTTTTTTTTTTTCTCTCCCATCTGTTTTATCAAACCTCTGGCTTCTTTCTGCCTTCAGGCTCTTTAAAACATAACTTATAAGTAAAGGAGTACGTTAATGGTGACTATATTGCAAATACAGGATATTTGGTCCAAAGTAATTTTAAATACCAAGCTCCCGGCACAGGAGATCTGCCTTGCTCCTTGCCACACTGCTGCTTCGTCCTGTGTTGTGACCCCACCTGAGGTTCATCTGGGGGGGGAAGAAGGAAGCACAGCGCCAGAGCACCTCTCCGTGCTGTGGAGAGTAGAGTGACCCTGGCGGGAGGCCAGAAGAAGAAAGAGGCAGCCCGTTCCCAGGCACAGTATACGTGTGCTTCAGCCCTTGTTTGGTCCATCCTCACCTGAAGCAAATACAATGCTCCTCCAGTGGCAGCAGGAGGGCAGAGAACTGGTGGAGGGTTTGGAAGGGGAGAGACCAAGGGTAGGGAGTGCCATCAAAGGATGAAGGCTTTTTCCTGGCGCTTCTTATTCCTTGCACTATGCCTCATGCCTCCCACCTTGAGAGCGCCTGGTGTRGCAATGTCTCTGTCTGCATTGATCTCGCCCCCAAAGCTAGCTTCACTCTACACTTTGAATGAAGCAAGAGTCTCCCAGTGATGGTATAGTAACAGATATGCAGGCATAACGCGTACACAAAAAGCTGATTTGATGCTGTGCAGGAGAAGCACTACTGAATGCTTATATTTGCAACCCTAATAACCTTTCACTGTAGTTTATATTAATAAACAAGTACAAAGAATAGTGCTCTGATAAGTTTACTTTGCACTTAGATTGCACTTTTCTTGTACTGTACACATTCATGCTGAGGACATGCGTGACCTTCGTAAGGTCAGCAGAAGGGTAAACCGCAAAGTTAAATGACTCACTGAYGTGACTATCAGAGCATGGCGCTTCCCTGCCTTGTCCATTGAATTCTCCTCGTGTTTAAACCACATACCATTTAGGTTCCGGCTAAACAAACTTGATAGCGAAACACTCATTGAAGTCCTTCGTGCATCAACTGGCAGCTTCTGTGTTTGTTAGGAAGTATGGACATCATCATTGTTCTTAAGAAGGGCGCTCCTGTTCTGAGAAGAAAAGGTACTTTTCCTTTTTTTTCCCCCACCTTGATTTGTTGTTTCACTTGGAACAAAGGCCTTTTAAAAAGCAAACTTTACCTTGTTACTGTAGCATATGCCAACACATGTTAAAAAAAAMCCCAAAAACTGCTATTTTAATGCAAAATATGAATATATTTGGAACTACAAGTAAACAGGACTGGTAACTTGTTTGAAAGATTATAGTGTTCAAAATAGCTATGTAAGAATTGTGTTTATTATATACTGAAAAATGCTCTGTACTTTATTTCCTACAAAATAGGTCTGTGCCTGCTACAGAAAAATGGAGAAGTTTTTCCACTGGATATTTTAAAAATGACATTAGGGGAAAAAGTTTTCTTTCATAATTGCTGCAAAGCACTGTTCTGCCTTGGTCAGATGAAGGTCTTTCAACCAACTAATATTTCTCAATTTTTAGTGTTGGATTCTGGTCTAGTTCTTAGCAGAGCAATCATAATTTGAAAGCTTGTGTCTGTGGTTTCTAGCAATGCAGGTGTGTAATATACAGCTGGAATTCAGCTTAATGAATGCAGCTTTCAGTGTTTTCTTATGGCTCAAAAATGAATTTGAGCCATGAGGCAAGGCAGAGGGGAAGATCAGTTCATTGTCATTTGAAAGCCATTAATCTGATTAACGCTTTCCGTCTTCTAGCTCATCTTTTTTTTTTTTTGAAAAGTTGCCCAGTTTTAAGTGTCAAAAATGGACGAAGCAGATTAATGGTACTCCTGCACTATTTCTGCCAAGCTGCATGTTTCTCAATCACAGCTCTTGAGCTGGAGCAAACAGAGCAAGTCYGCGACAGGCAGCGTTGAGGCTAACCTCTGCTCTTGAACATGAGGTTTTCAAGCCCTTGTGGTGAAGGCCAGTACTGCTAATGATGCAAACGGTATCCCACTAACAATTTCCACTCCTCGTTCATCTTCCTTACTAAGCAGAAGACCTGCTAGAATATCAGCATCCCTCAACCACAGTCTGGTTGTGGTGGCTTAACCTCGCAGTAGCTCTAGCCGGCTTGGTAATTCCAGCCTTCCGTTCATGTGTCCTTTCTCATCTAGGTAGGGGCATTCCCGTGCAGCACTACCATGCTGACAGCTGGCATCTGTCTGCTTTCCTCTTTGGAAAGATTTTTGTCTTTGGGTGCAGTCCTCGCTCCATAAAGCTGCTGCTGAAATTCCCGTTGACTTCAACAGAGGGCTCGGCTTTCCCCAGTTGTTCTTTCCTTCGTGCCTATGTTCATTCAGTGTGTATGCAGCTCTGGTTTCGTGCTCAGCTCTCTTCTCTAAGCCTCCTCCTCCACTCTCGTCTCCTTAAAAGATGATAGAGGCACATAAATAGCAGATTCTGCAGTCTTTAGAGGGGTTATTTTGTGGTTTCCTGGAGAGTCTAAGCTTGCATCTAGCTTGTCAGTCCGTTTTTTTGGTTGTTTTTTTTTTTTTCCCCTCCCCTCTTGTGAAACTTGTATCTGCTGAAGGCTCAGCCTCACAGGAAACCATCTTTAACCAAACCACAGCAGCAGAATTAGCACATGTATCCCCCTGGCCAGAAGAGTCTGAAAGATCRCATAGGTGGCACAGTTTCACAGCTCTAAGAAATTTTACTGCTTTGCAGTGGGAATGCACATGCTGAAGAGGAAATCCCAAGATGTTCCACTGTGCCTGCCTCAAAGGACCAGCATTCGCTGGGTCTCGCATTAACTCCTCTTGGGGGTTTTTTGCTGGGGGTGGGGGGAAGAGGGACAGTGCTTCTACTTTCATCACAGTTAACTTCAAAATAACAGCAGCTTTTCTGAACTTGGAGTTATTTGCACGCTGGAGGGTTTTGCCTCTTTGAGGTCATGCTGGGTGCTGAATGGAGTTTTGACTAGATCAGGACTAAAATCCAGATACTAGTTAGCTAGAACCTTTTTGAGGTTGCCATTTGTTGTCTACTTGTCACGATCCTTTTTTTCTTTCTAGTGCCTAATGTTTTTTATTTTTACTAAAATGTAAATTCATCTCAGCATCAGTACAGAATCAAAGTGATTCATTCATTTATGCTATTAATATTCTCCTAGTGGTGCCTGATTCTGGGAATATGTGCATCAACCAAAGTTGTGCTCTGTTTGTCTGTCCTCTGCATGTCTTTATGGTCCGTTTTGTTTTTTCTGCTTAAAGGTAGTGCTATCTGTCAGTGATTCTTGTAATAAGCTATCTCTGATTGTAGATAATGCTGTTGTGTTGGCTAGTAACATACTGAGTGCAAAATATCATGGAAAATATCCTTCTCAGTAATGGTCAGCGTGGGTCTTATGGACTTGCTAGTTTTAAATAATACTTTTTACCAGGAAAAAGACAGTACTAAGTGGTAACTGTCCGTTGGATAAGAAGCCAGGAAGTTCCAGTTTTAACCATGCAGTAGCCTATTTTGAGTGTGAAAAAAATGATAAATTGTGTCATATTCACTTTTCAAGTTGTTAAAGGATGGTAATTACTTGTTAGCACCATTTAGTGCTATGAGGAACTGTTTGAACAAAACCTAAGAGAGATCACATAATAAATTAGCACAAAGTCAGAGGTTGGAATTTATGTTGAAAAGTTTATACCTGTCGTGTCCAGAAGTTAATGGGCATCTGAAACTGTTCCTGTTTTCTCCCTCATATCCAGGAATATTAGTACAGAAATGAAAACATCCTAACAGAATAGTTCATCATTGGAAGAATCTCTTCCTGTGTAGTTTCTTTTGTTTGATTTAGTCTCCTCAGACTTCTCGAGTTTATCTGATGCATCCAACTCTTCTCTGACTGATCCAGCTTCTGCAGCTGACAGTCTGGATTAATTCTATATCTCTTTCATTCTCCAGATTTGTAATAAAATAGTGGAAGGCCAAATTCTGCTTCTAGTGCTGGTCAACCACAGGAGCAATTGCTTTTTCTCCCTTTTTAATTTCCTATAAAAAGTCATGCCTTTATTATAATGTTCCTGCCACTGTTCTACATTTTTTGTAGTATGCTGCATAAATCACAGTTGCATTAATTAGATTTTTTTTTTCCTCCCCTTCAGTGTCTTTTCTGTGTTTGTCCATTTCTTCCTTGAAGCACAACTTTCTTGTCCTGTTACAGGAGGTAGGAAAGAGGTGGGGAAAATCGAAGTTACAGGGCAGGGAAGCCAGGCCCCCTCGCCTAGGTGTCTTAACTAGTTATGTGCCAGAAGCAGTGTGGGTATAGCATGGTTGCCTTCCCCAAGGATCTCCTGCCGGTGGTTGTCACAGATGGACTATTGGAGGGGATGAACGTTTGGTCCACCTTCACAAGGCAGTAACAAACAGTAATCGGTGATGAGTTGACGAGCAGGCTTCGCTGATTTGGGGGTCTACCTCAGTCCTTGCTGCTTGAGTCGGTCTGAAGACGGCTGTTCTCTGCAAGCAGCCACCGCAGCCTCAGCTCCTGCAGTGTGCCATGCCGGTGTGACGGCTCAGGGGTTGTCAGGCAGCTTCTTCCACAAGCTCCCRAGTCTCATCCCCTTTCCTGCAGGCAAGGAAAAGGACCAGAAAATAGTTAGATTTAACACTTGCCACCAATATGACAGAGAGGCGCCTCAGGGGCATTGTGTGTGTAAGGAGATAATACAGACTTGCCCATTTTCTCTCCCTTATCCTCCACCTTGAGTTTTTCCAGGGTTGAGGGTTGTTACTGTGTGCATTTCTGTCTTGGTGAAGGGAAATAGTTTAAAAGTATGTAGAGCTGCCTGGGGAATGAGAGAAGAGCTCTGTATGGGAGAAGGGTGATCTGATGTGGCGAGCACAGCAGTTTGCAGAGTCGTCTTCTCTTTTGCCCATGCTTCAGTACTGCCCCACATCTCTCAAGCCTTTACACCTCTGACTCTGGGGCTCAGAAACATGATCTGGAGACTGATCTTGGTTCATGGCTCACCTGCCTCTGCCATCTTCACTCCTGCAGGAGCTGGTGTCTGTTTGTCTGCCTGTCACAGCATGTCTCGACTGGGAGGCAAACGGCACGAGGGATCTGCGAAGGATGGGTGACGCGACCCATCCGGCTGCGTGATAGAGTGACTGCGAGATAACGGCTGGCCCTGGACAGCCCTGACCGCAGGTACAGAGCTCTGTAGCTGGAGGGGCAGATGAGGGGAAAACCCGGAAGAGTTTGAAGAACTGTCTGAAAAAAAGTCCTTGACCCGCTGGCTGCACGCTGAACTAGAAAATACTGCGCGCGTAACAGTTGAAGTAACGAGCCATAAAAGAAGCCACGCCGTGAGTCGAAAGGTGTTTTGACGTGCGGCACCAGCAATGAAACCTGCGAGAGGAGGCCGCGGCCCTGGCGTCAGGGCGGAATTTCCGCGGCGCTGCCCAGCCCTCTTGCTTGGGCAGCGTGACGCCAGCCCGGGCAGGGCTTGCTTTAGCACGGGCGGTTTTGTAACCGCGTTTTGTATTTGGCCCAAGTCCATCCTGCGGAAGCGGACATTGGCCCTCCGCTCTCAGGAGCGACTTTGACGGCGTTTCCTCCCTCCCTCCCGTCCAGGAAATGTGAAATGCTCTCCTGTTCCTGCCCAGCCAGCGGAGGCCAAGGAAGGCCGGAGGGCTTGGTTAGCTCCATCCCAAGGAACGAGTGAAACTGCATCTGTGTGACACTACCTGGCGCACTTGTGGATCCTCTTTGGGGCACTTCCAAAGATGGGCTTGATCTTACGAGAACGAGGAGCTGTAAATAACTCGGTACATTTGCAGTTCCCAGTGATGCTGCTGTGACTTTGTGTCTCATTGCTCTGTGCGTATGAGTGAGCAGAACCATGGTAGATAGCAATGTAATAATAACAGTAGCATTTGACATTGCATAACCTGCATAAGGTTGAGGTGGCAGGTGTTTGCTTTAAAGGTGGACACCTCAAGACTCACTCCTGTTCTGCTTCTGATGCACTAGGTGAATGTGTTTAAAGCTGTTTAAATAACAAAAAAGCAGGTTTCCTCAACCATAATAACTTCAGGGTTGCAGTTCCTGATGTTGCTGGAAGCTTTACAGGGTGAATCCTCAGATAGATCACCAGAGGTTAAAAAAAATCCTCTAAGAACAAAGCATACAACAAAAATTATAATGAAAATTAACTATTCATCATAGGCATGAGATACACCCCTCTTGGAGGGCTTAAGTAACATGGAGGTATTACGCTATCACAGTGACTAAAGGGATTCTAACGCTTTCTTCTGTTTCATTCCCAGAATGGTCTGCAAACCTCCGGTCAAATAAAAGCTAAACTGGACACAGTGAGTTTTCCCTCTTGCAGCAAGCTTTGTGACACGACAAGTTTAAAAAACCCCACATTGTTCTATGCAAAGCTCATAGCTGCAGCAGTCAGCGGTCCTGGTTGTCACCAGAGGTTTCATGATCAATCTGTGTGTACTTGGCGCATACACGTGCCCCCTGGTCATGGCCACTTGCAAAACTTGTTTGAATAAATTAAAGTGAAACATATTGCGCTCTCCCAGGCAGCTGTGTTATCCTTTGGCTGTCATTAAAAGCGTGCTTCCGCGCTTCCTGTTGAGTGTCCGTAGGCTCTGCGGCAGGTGATGAAATCAGGGAATTTCAGCAAGTTTGAAAAGGAAGCGAATATTCTGTTCTCCTGCATGGGCATGTTCAAAAGTACCCTGGTGACATGGGGAGGGGGAAAGTCAGGTTCAAATAAYGGTGGGAAGCAACTCCTTTTCTAGAGAAAACAGATGCAAAGTAACTGAATTTTCAGAGGTCAAAATCTCCAACTGTGGAATTGTACCAACTAAGTTCTGATGGATCTGTATGCTTTTTGGTTAAGGCTAGCTATGAAACAAATGCCATGTTATATAGCTAGCAAGTTGGTTAACCAAAGGGAATTTCACTTTGCTTCGGAGATAAGAAACCACAATTATGTGCATCCACCTCCAGCTTATTTAGTGGGCATTCAGAGAAAAATCCTGGGGGTGGAGGATGTGGGAAAGGTACTAAAAACTCAAATTCAGATTACTTTAGTCCATTCAAAGACTTTGCAAGAGATCTGTCATGTGGGTGGAGAGGGATGTGGAGCACCACAGATATCTTTGAGACCTATTGACTTTTTTTAGTGGTGCCAAGATGTGTAATTGGATTGTATTCAATCCTTTACCTAGGTAACAGGCGGCATTTCCAGGTACCCTCACCAGGCACTGTACTCACAGATGCATTTATAGGAAGGCTATTACAATGTCTTCCTCCAAAAGATCCCTTTTAAAAGAAGTGGTAGAAAACTGGAGTTCTTAGGCTGCTGCTCTTTATTGATGATACAGGGTCCACTCTTACTGAATGGTAAACACCAACCAAAACTTGCTCTTCTGCTGAGCTGACTAGCTGAAGGTGGCCTGCACACAAAGAAAATCTAATTGGTGATTTTTTTTCTCCCTGTGTTTCTTTATACTTAATAGAAGACTTGGAGGGATTTAAAGGGGAGGAAGAAGGGTAGATGAATTGCCAGAAAACAACTATTTCTTCTTACTTTGTACCATAGGGATGTCCGTTCTTTCATTTGGATTACTGCCTGGATTGGACCTTTTGGGTGCTGTTTTGTGGGAATAAGCATGCCTCAGTCGAGTAAAGAGGTATGCGGATGCAGAAGAACATTATGTAATGTCAACCACTTAGTAAGTTTAGCATTTCCTTCAAGTAGTTATGCTGCAGAGGTGTACATGTGCACCAGCAGATAATTTGCAGTCACCAAAATGATTATAATGTCTACTAATCTGATTTCCTTTCTCTGATACATCAGCTTTCCAGATATTTGGGGAGACTTCTAGACTGGATGGGACTGAAATCAATTATATAGCCCCTGCCCATATGAGTGTGGGCTTTCTTTAGGAATCTCCAAGAAACAGGAGAAGGTACAGAACTTTGTTCCCTTTCTGTACATGCTAATATAAGAATATAAAAATGACAGTCCTTGATAAGACAGTAGTCTAGGCTTCAGTCTCCGACAGAGGCCAGTAATGAATAAGATGGCAAGGACTTTTGCCCTGTTTCTAGTGTTATTTCCGTAAGCATTCCTTGCTGGCTTTCATCAGCTGGTGATTTAGGGACATCTTGAGCCAGGTGCTGCATCCACATTTGTGTTTAAAAACCACCAGACTTTCTTTCCTTGAACTCATCTAATTATTTTTGAACTCTTTAACCCTTTTGGCATTCAAACCATCCCCTGGCAGTGAGTTCCCAAATCTGACTATATGTTTTTGGCACACAATAATTTTTTGTGTTTTCTTTCACTTGATACCAGATTCTTGCATTCTGAAAAACAGTGAGTAATAGTGCCCTGTTCACATTCTTCATGTTCACTCACAGTGTTTGTATCTTGTTCTCTTTCTGTACTTTTTCTATGTTGTCTCTATCTCATTTGTTAGAAGATGACCCAAACTGCACGGTTATTGAAGAGGAACAGATTTATAAGCTAGCACAATGTCTTTGGTTTCTGCCTCTAACCCTCTCCATAATATTCCCCAAGTTCTTTTTGTCTTTGTAGTGGCACTTGATTCCTGCATTGATGTTTGCAGGACGTAACGTTTCCTGAATGCCTCACGAAAGGTACTCGTCCTATAAGTGGCAGTTCAGACCTTTTGTGGAAGGAAATGCCAATAAATATCTGTCAAGGCACAGGTTTGTAATTTTTACACAAACTGACTTGCTAGAGAAGAAGATGGCTTTCCAGTTACTTCAAGTTATAGTAATTGGTCCTTTCATTCTCTTCAAGTCCATGCCTGTTTCCCCCTTTTCCTCTCTCCCTCTCAAATCATACAGCTCTTGCGAAACGGAAAGTAAAATTTTGACTAAAAATGATTTGGTTCCTTTTCTGATTCCAAAGGAAAACACTTGAGTTATGCCTCCAATAATTCCCATGATTACAAAAAGCAAATCACTTTTTTTTGGGGGGGGGCGGGGGAGGAGATTATAGTAAGAGGAACTAAGAAGCGAACAGGGAGCGGAGTTCTGACAGTCTGATACTGTGCTGCACATGAAGAGTTAGATGGCAAAAGCCTTCCCAAACGCAGACTAAGGGATGTGATGTGTAGTGGTTGTTGAAGCAACTGAGGAATTTAGTTGTTGACTTTATTGGTATGAGGGTTTCAACTACGGTCATTTTTGTGGGAGAGTAGAAGCATAAAGAAATAGAATCTGTTTGCACCTGAAATTTCAGTGATTTGTGCTGATAAATTCTTGATCCTACAGAAACTTTAAGCATCAGGTCTCTTTTGTATGCATGTGTAAGTGTACTTGAAGGCCCAAATGTACGTTAAGGGAGTTAGGTATTCTGAAAAGCCCTAGGAGTTAATATTGTGACAAAACTACTGTGGTGCTGTTGTTGAAGCTTGTTTGAAGAATCTTAACCACTTCTAAAAAAGCTAGTCTGTTAGTTTGAACCTGTTGATCTCTTCTTTATTTGAAAAAATTGGAGAAAAAAAAATGCAACTAATTTGTTCTTCAGGCTTACCACAAGTAAGGCTACTGCTGAGATCAGACTGCCCCAGAAAGATGGGGTAGGCTGCTTTTATTGTGTGGAAAAGCATGAAATAATATTTCAGACCAGATCTGAAATAGTGGCTTCGCTATTTTCCCAAGGTGCTGGTTGGTATAATGAAAGCTATCACCTCTCTCCACAAACCCCTGTCTTGAAATAACAAGCTCATCAAAAAAGACATTAGAGCTTTGTCTAAAGCATTTAACTTTCATTTCTGGAGGACTTCACTGGTTTCCTTCCAGCTGCTCCAGTGCAGGTGTCTGCGGAGTTGTTCCGTATTTGGGCTGTGATGCAAAGGCAGTGTTAAGTGTACATTGTGTTCTCTCTTGTTGCCCTTGTTTCACCTGCAGCTTTTGTTCTGCTTTTCCGGGTGGTTTTGGGCAGCATTCTTCTCCTCTTTATCAGACAAAATCCCCTTTGCTTTCCCTGCTTTTTCTTTCCATCCCCAACCACTTTTTATTCACTTTTTCAGCCCTCTCAAGTGTTGTCCATTCTAGCAAAAGAGATGGCCCTGTGGCAGGTCGTCTCTGTTTTGGGTACGTGGTACCTCCGCTTGTGCAGCCAGAGCACCAGGCTGTGAGGCTTCCTCCTAGCCGGGCGTTGGTGCCATGGGTGCAGCGGTGTCCTCCCGCCTCCACGTGCCATCCTCCGTACGCAGGAAAGTGGGAGCTGAAGCCCAGTGTGCAATTCCGCCTGTGCTGCCCAAGATTTGGCAGGAGCCCTTTCCTTGCATTTCTCCCACAGCAGCCCTTCTACTCTTTTTATTCTTCTTTTCCATAATTTAGTGTTTTTCCCTGCTGTCCTGTTTTTGCATGCCAGCAATGCTGGGTAGGGTGAATAGAAGAACTGAGGTTACCATGAAGCTCTGAAGCTGACCTGAATTCTGCCACTGCAGACCTGACCACGTGCATCACAGGAACAACTAAGTTAGTACGTGCTGCCACACGCCAACCCATTTCACTCACGCTATGGGTGGCAAAACCTCATCACTGCTCTGCTGAGCCCTGCAACACGCTGCAGTTCACGTTGCCCAGCCCGGTCTCTGATGCTGAGCAGTCGGTGGCCATGGGGGCTCCTCTCGAGGAATCACGCTTGGGTGTTAAGTCACGCTAGTCTTGGTTGTGTTTCAAGGCAACTGTAGGAGCATTAACCACTGCAAGTCTCTGTTACCAAGAACAGAACTGCCCCACTGCTGCAATGCCAAGATCTAGAAAGAGGAGTCTGAGATGCTGGATTGAGGCATTAAAAATCCTGGAACTTTGTTAGCTGGGCTCAGGGATTTTTTGATATGGAAAGGGGGGATGGCACAGGGAGTGTACTTCTCCCTCCTTTTCTCTGTTGTTTTGATTTAGTCATCAGTGCTGATTAAAGCCCAGCCCAGATTAAAGATGTTAAGGTGACTCCGTTACCGTCGTCTCACGGAAAAGGAAGGTATAAACTACAGAAGGACGCAATAGCTGGATCTGACTGTATGAATGCAAAAGCTGTGCTTATGCCAGTCATCGCCACAGTGGTGGATGGTGGTGGAGGGGCTTGTGCAAGAGCCAGGGAACAATAATTTGGCCAAGAAAAATAAATGAAAGGATAAACCTGGAAAAGTGGAGAGGGAGAGAGGTGGGCGCAAGAGGAACTGAAGAGCAGGGATTCAGGAAAGCAGGAAAACAAAGGGTGTCTGCGTCATAGAAATTACTTGGATCTGCACAGCTGAAGTTTTTGGGAAGGTGGAAAAAACAAACTCCGAAGTCTTGCATAATTTCAGGCAAATAAGGAAATTCATTTGCTGAAGGTTTGGATTAGTGCAATGGGGATGCAAGATTGTTTTCTCTGCGTTTTGTGTCCTTGGATCGGAGGACGCATGTAATGATGCAGCTCRCAGATTTGCACCTGACAAACATCTAAGTCATTTCCAAGTGTTAGTAATTGAGGAATAGATTAAAAAAGATGAGAAATTTGAAATAATTGAAATTATCAGGACTGAAGACACTCGCTGAGGTTTTGAAAAAAACTGTTCTTGTCTCGGAGAAAGTTAACTTAGCAGAACCAAAACTTTTATTGCAGTTTAACCTCAGTTAAACTTTGCTGGGGAAGGTATAGGAAGAGAGAGACCATCCAACCAGAATGCCAAGGTGGATAGCGGGCCCAGCTGAAGGGCAGGAGAGTCAGCCTCAAGTTTGTCCTTCCAGGATGGTCTTTCTGTGCCCTATTAGTGTTTATGTGTGTAGTGGAAAAATTTCATTGAGACAGGGTGGGAAAGACACAGCCCTGAACAACCTGGTGATTAGAACATTGCCCTGGGGCAAGAAAGATTCATGCCCTGCCAGCTTCAGAAAAGGGGCTTGTACCTGGCCAGGCAAGCTTCTGCTGAGTAGCTGTACGTTCAAATCAAATGTGCGCGGTCCTGTTATGCGCATACATGGATTTTGGAGATTCTTTGTGGGCAGTGTTGACCATGAGCAGCTGCAGGAGGTGGTGCAGGGGATGGTTTCTCCTTGGTTTGCTGCAGAAATGCTGCRTGATGCAGATCGTGTCTGAGAAGGGTGTGGTGGCATGGCGGAGAGGGGCTGCTCGTTCGTGTCATCCTGGCTGCTGCGCTCCAGGTCGAGTTAAAAACTCTGGAGGGGGGAAGAGATTGCTCCATCCCAGGGAGTGGCCGTGCTCACCTTGGAGATCCCCAGAAGTGACAGAAAGAGGGGAAACTTCTCCTAAGGACCCGGTGGAGGCTGTATGGAGTTTTCAAATCAGAGAAGCTAATGGAATTTCCTGTACTGGAAAGCAAAGACTGGAAGGAAGCTTATATAGTTTCCTTGTCTTCTGCAAGGACACAGCCTGATTGACTTCAGTCTTCTGAGCTTTTGTCCTATTTTCTAATCTTTTTGAAGAGTCTTTTCTCCAGAGAAACTACTCTGGACTTTTGTCCGATTTTTCCATATTCTTCTTGATGTACAGTGATCAAAACACGGTGCAGTACTCCAGCTGAGGTTTATTAATGCCACGCAGGGCAGAAGAATTTCTTCATGTCTAACTGTCATGCTCTCCTGTTTCTTCTCTGTGGCTTGGCTTATTTACAGCAGCCCGTGCTCCAGCCCCACCTCTGAACGTTTGGAGGAATGGCCCCGTGAATGACTCCTTGCCGTGCATTTGTGCAATTGAGTAATCCCAAAATTGTGTAACTTTGTGTTTGTCCTGCTGGATTGTTCTCGCCAACATGCAAACCCTCTCTCCTAGTTTGGGATTTGCCTGTGAATTTAATAAATCTTCTCTGTTCCGTTGCCCAAGTGGTAATGAAAATATTTGAGTACTAGATCCAGGAGCAGTCCTTGTGGAGCCTCGCTGATATATTTTCCCAGCCTTATAACTAGTCTTTTTTTTTTTTTTAAGCTGGTTTTGCAACCTTGAGATCCTGTTTTTCGCAGTTTGTTTATGCAAATGCTAGGTCAAAATGGCATTGAAACGCTCAGTAAAATCAGTTATACGATATCTGCTGTTTTCCTCTGTCCACAAATGCTGTTACTGTGGAATAGAAGGAAATTTAATCATTTTGACCACGAGTAGCAGTCAGCAGGGATTTGTCATGAACAAATCACCTCCTTCCTGTCAGGTAGGTACTTACAAATCATGTGTTTGTTCCTATCTTTTTTGTGGAAATTAAAGTTAATCCATCTCCCTTTTAAAGAAGTTTATCCTTCCCAGGGTTCTGGATAGTGAAAAAAGAATAATTCACCTATCTGAATCTGGAGGGGGAGGAAGGGGCCAGGGGAAAGGGAGGAATACGTCTATTCTTTTTGTCACAATAACTCACCAAAATCAACAGGATTGTGTATGGTTCTGAAGTGGTTTCAACCATTTTTAAAATACTTTGTGGTGAATACCATCAGCCCAGTCAATTTGAAAAAAATCTACTTTATTTAAGGACTCCCTAGTTTAAGTTCATTCTCCTTCATTATCACTCATGTTTGCTGTGTTAACTGCCCTGGTACCGCGCTCTTTTGTAAAGAAGTCAGAAACAACGTTATCGTGCACTTCTTGTATCAGCTCTCAGCAGCTTTTCTCTCTGTGAGAGTCCCCTTCCTTTGCCTTCCTGTTTCAGGTTAATATTGGGGCCCTCAATGACCCAGCGCACCTAAGTGAGAGGCAAAAGAACGCATTGAGGTTTGGCATAATTACGTATAATTAACGGCCGTGTTAACAATGGGCGGTTACAAGACCAGGTAATCAGTACCATCTCTAGTGACCAGTGCTCTTCTTTTCTTCACTTGCAGTTCGAATCCTGGGGCAGAAAACAACGGAAATGAATTTGCCGCCCTTCGGTAGGGCGGACATCCAYGTCCCCGGGCCACCTCCGCGCAGCCCAGGAAAGCCCAAAGGTTGCAGGTCACATCTGCGGGACGCTCGCAAGCTCCTGCGAGAGTTTCCAGGATGACTGCTTGCTTTCAGTCAAGGCCACTATTTCCTCACCTTTGCGAGCAATGGAGTTGCACCAGCATTTTAATGCAGCAGAGGGAATACTGTAAAAGTTGACAATAAATGTAAGGGGTTTTTATGTTATCGCCCACTAGTTTGCACATGACTGGGTGTGATTCACAGTCTTCACAGAATGGGAGAAAAACTACAGAGAGAACCATTTAGAAATATCATCCAATTGAGCTGTGAGAAAAAAAGCAAAAACAAAAGAATGGAAATACTTGCTGTACCCAGGCTTACCATGAAACCTTTACAAGTTGCAAAAATACAGAAGTCGTGGACAGTGAAGTCATGAAAAAAGACAAGGTTAATTCTAACATAAATTCAGTCATGACAGAGAAGCTCTAATATATAKAGAGAGAAAATGTGCTATCAGGATTTTAACTTACTGGGGTTTAGAGACCTAGTTATAAAATARCTACCTCCATTAGACCTCCTAGCTTTCTGAGGCTCTCTCGCTTCCTACCCATCTGTTAGCTGAGTTTTCAAAACAAGTCTGTGCATTTGAATTGTGGAATTTGTAGAGTCTGTGAGGCTGCCAAAAGAGGGATTTCTTTCCTTCCTCATCATCCTCCATCACTGCAAACAATGGATTGTGTCGTGATTCTCGTAAATACTTCAGGTTGTGTTTGTTTTAGAAGACATGCCAAATATGCTGTTTATCTGAATATCCAGCACTAGTTTCTGTCATTACTGGGTCACTCTTTTGCCTAGTGTTTGAGCTGAGGTTTTAGATGTTTCCTCTGTATCTCCATAGTGCATTCACCTATAGATTTTGAATACTGTGAACTCGACAGTTTAAAAAAAAAAAAAAAATTAAAAGATTCCTCCTCACTTTTGGGGGGATGGGGGAGGAATAGGTCTGTTTTTTAAAATTATAATAATTCACCAAGTCAATCGATTTTTTTTTTTCCTTGACCTATGTCAAGTAGCTTAAATTGAGGTTAACTTGGGGGTCCTAGTGGGCAACAAGTTGACCGTGAGCCAGCAATGTGCCCTGGGGCAAAGAAGGCCCCCACAGCATCCTGGGCTGCATTAGGTAGATCATTGGCAGCAGGTCGAGGGAGGTGATCCTTCCCCACTATTCAGCCCTGATGAGACACACCTGGAGTGCTGGGTCCAGCGCTGGGCTCCCCAGGACACGACAGACGTGGACATACTGGAGCGAGTCCAGCCAAGGGCCACAAAGGTGATGAAGGGCTTGGAGCATCTGACGTGGGAGGAGAGTCTGAGAGCTGGGTCTGTTCAGCCTGGAGAAGAGAACGCTCAGGGGGATCTTATCAATGTGTGTAAACACCTGGTGGGGGAAACTAAAGAAAACGGAGGTATACTCTTCTCGGTGGTGCCCAGTAACAGGACAAGAGGCAATGGGCACAGACTGAAGTACAGGAAATTCCATTTAAAGATAAGTGTGTGGGGAGGGGGGGAATTGGTTATTTGTTGTGGGTTGGGTTTTTGTTTTTTCTTGTTGTTGTTGTTGTTGTTGTTGTTGTTGTTGTTGTTTTCTTAAACTGTGAGGGTGGTCAGACACTGGAACAGGTTGCCCAGAGAGGTGGTGGAGTCTCCTCATTCCATATCCTAGGAGATATTCAAAACCGAGCTGGACATGACACCGAGCAACCTGCTCTAGCTGCCCTGCTTTGAGCAGGGGGGATGGGCTGGACGATTTCCAGAGCTCCCTTCCAACCTTGGTGATTCTGTGATTCTGCAAACTTGCCGTTGATTGTGACAGCCATGAATTTGGTTTAGAAAAATAATTCATGCCTAGACCTGCTGCCTTCATACAGAATTTCCAGTAAATTTCCTTCTGTGCTTCCCTTAAGAATTGGCTCCATGCCTGTATGCTTTCTCTGTGAAGTTTAATTCGTATCAGTAGTCTTTCATGCATTCAAAATTTTCCATTAATGGTTTAACACATGCGTAGAAGCTATTATATTATTTCCTAAAGATCCCTGTGTTCATGGTCAGTCTTGGCTTCAGTAAACATTATAGCCTTTTGATCTTTTTATATTATCCTCTTTTATATTTGACCTCTTACTTGCGAAGGACTTGAGTGGAAATCCCAAGTTCCAGACACATGCACAAATACAAGTTCATTTTTTCTGAATCCACACTCTGCAGCCCTTGCCTCAAGGGGATTCTGGCTTTACAAATGTGATGGATCCTGCACTGCTTACACTTGGATCTGAGTCTCAGCTTCAGTTACCTGCAGCCTCTTATGTAGATCAGAGTCATCTCGATTCATGAGCGATTGCATCAGTAAGTGGAGTAATTGCACTGGTGTACACAACCGTGTAGCAACAAGTTGTGCCGGTTCGGTGCACTGAAGATGTACACGGCTGTTGCAGAATGCCTTGCTTCTAAAAGTGTTCTCTGAACTCTCTCATAGCTGAACTTTCACTTTTCAAAGTGACGTATATTTGGAAATGCAGGTTAATGAAATGTTGATATAGAATAAGGGAGCTTTTGAACCACAGCCTGTGCATGGAAATCGAGCAATGGGGTGATGCTGGAGAGACTTGCTCATTGTTCTGCAGCCAGGATTTTTAGTAAACACAGTTTTCAAAGGTTTTTAACGTGCTTAAATGTTGCCCTGGGCAGAATGTTCATTTAGCCCACGTTGTAGTTATTCAAGTACATAACCACCAAATTTAGGTGCAGCTTTAAACTAYGGTGGTACCTCCGGCCTCGGGATCAGCCTCTTCCAGCCAGGCATGCAAATTCAGTGATTGCCTGAGGATGCAGTTGGATATACTTAGCTGGGGCCTTGCAAAACCCAGCCGACACACCTCAGGTACCAAACCTGACCTTACCGCTCGCTGGGTCTGCATTGACCACATGCCCCCAAGGTAAAAGCAATTCAGCGAGGCATGAGAGGACAGCGCAGCACAGTCACCCCTCCATGCCCAAGGAAAGCTAGTGCACCGGGGCTTTTGCAGAGCTGGCCGGCTCCCACCAGCCTCCCAGCCCCTTGTGTCCCAGCAGTGAGTGGGTCCGTGCCCTTGTGCAGCTCTGTGTCCCCATGGCCCAAAGAGCAACGCAGCCAGGATGGGTCGAGCGTGGTTGCAGGAGATGCGTCTTTAAGTCAACGCAAGAAAGCTTGAAGAGCAGCACAGGACTGATGTCGACGCTTTGCAACCCAGTGGAGGCACTTGGCCCTCTCTGGGTAGTTAAGTCCCTCTGTACCTGATTTTGAGTTTCTCTATCTGAAATTCAAGAGAAGAAGGTTGGGGTCTTTTTACACAAAAGCATTCAAATACCAAGAATATTTGGTGATGAAAATCCAACTCTAAAAGGAGATAGGTGATCAGTGGGGATTGGGAGAGGGGAGAGGGAACACTGCTCCATCACCACCATGAGCTCGCTGTGCGGTTTTTCCTCGTATCCAGGTAAATCTTCATGTCTCTCTGTCTCTCTCTCCTTCTCCTCCCTCCCACATCAAACATATAAAAAAAACTTTTGAAATACAGCATTGTTTCATGACTTGCAGAACAGTGTACAAAGGAGGAAAAATATTATTCTAGTCCTTATTTTGAAACTGTGGAAAGAAGAGCCCCAGAGGAGGCTGTTGGCTGTGGCTATGCAGGGGGGCTGTGCAGGTGACCGGTGACTGAAACTTTTAGCCTACCCAG
The DNA here is from genome assembly GCF_003343035.1 of Apteryx rowi. Lineage (NCBI taxonomy): Eukaryota > Metazoa > Chordata > Aves > Apterygiformes > Apterygidae > Apteryx > Apteryx rowi. The sequence goes on from NW_020448530.1 coordinate 4,422,428, forward strand.
CCCAGGACTTTCCTCGTGAAATCACAGGATTATCTCATGAGAACTGTGTCAAAACAATTACGCTGTTTGCACAAAGGTTGTTCTGGTGTAAGCACAATCTCTAGAAAAACTGCAGGGATGCCCGTGTTTTTCTCAGAGTGAAGCTCCATGTTTATATGAATCACACCCATCTTTTCCTCAAGTTGAAAACTGCAAAGTATAGGAGGAGACTGGAATTTGATTTTTAAAGTCAGGTAAAAGGTTAACTGCTTAATATTAAGTCATATAACACTGCAAACACAGTCTTGCAGATAAACTGCTTGAAGATTCAGAAGAATTGCTGAAGATGTACACAAAACCAGCTTCTTATTTATAGATCTTGGGGTCCTTTTCTCTAGATACTGTGGACATTATGTGCCCCTCTCATTAGCGAAGCAATATAATAACAGACAAATTTTGTAAAAATCTCTGTTGGGAGTTATATAGCTGTTCCTCCTGCTTGTTTTTCTGTGGCCATTGCAGTGCAATAGAAATACTTGCAAATACTTTTACTGCAAGCATCCTCATGTGGATTGACTCAAACTCCTTCAGTTGCCCAAACTGTAAAGAGTCCAGATACCAATTTTGAAGACTGCAGGATCTGGACTGTTTACAGCTGCTGCGAGGCAGCAAACTGACTATGGGAAAAATAAAAGGTAGCACTCGCCAGCTTTTCCAAGCTGTGAGAGCTGTTTTTACTGCTTAAGTATTTCCCAGCCCTGTTACTTCATGATGTTGGTGACGGCTGCTGTTAATGCGCACAAGAGAGCCCAGCACYGGCAGAAGGGAGAGTGTCTTCACGCTGTTTTGCAACATTGCGTGTTTGAAGTTCCTCAGCTGTGCCGGGAGGAAGTGGTTATTCAGTTCTGCTGCCATTTCGCGAAGGATGAAGCTCCAGTAAACTTTCCCTGCGAGAGTCACCTGGAAACCACAGCAATAAAACTGAGTATGTGCCCACTGCCTGTGAAAGGAGATGCCACCAGCAGGAAACAGGAACTTAGAACAAGGGCAGAGCAAACCCTGAGTTGAGCAGAAAGAAAAGACCAGTGAAATTCCATCGTGCAGGAATTGCACTGGAGCACACGTGCGGTTTTGCCTCCTCCCGGTTATCCTTAGGAGCGAGGAGGCTTTGACATTCTGTAGGAGGGGCGCAGCGGCACGTAGGTGCCACGCACCRAAGCCTCAAAACGGTTCACAAATAAGTCACCTCTGGTTCCTTGGGCGATGAGGTGGTTGTGCTCATCAGGTTTTTCCGCTGCCGTCGAGCCTCTGCGGGAGCCGCGGCAGCGCGCGTTAGGGGATTCCATGTCTGGTTACCGACGGTGGATGTGGCGTGGGAGGGGAAAGCCTGCCGCGCCCCACGGCGCCTCCCGGGCTCAGCCACCGAGATGCTTCGAGCACAGTGGCTTAGTGCACAGAAGTGTCTTTAAAGCACCCTGGTCTGGCCCCCTGGGCTCGTCTCAGCTCCCCCTCTTGGCCTTGAGGTAGCTCTCAAACATGTCCCACCTTATTCCCCTTTGCAGACCTGCTCTGCTGTGCGGCACTGCACTGTGCGTAAGGAGGGATTGCGCCGGGCTGCTGCAGAGCCGAGCTCTCTGCAGTGAAACGAATCCCTGTTTTACGTGTATCACAAATCTTTCAGGTTGCCGGAGACCTCCCGTCATCCCCAGTGCACCACCTTGTGCAACCTTCAGCTGCCCTGTGTGTTTGCTGCCTGCTTAGAAGCTCTCTCCTCCAAGAAGACTGGACCTACAAGAGTGTAAAGCTTTGCAGGTGCCCTGGGGGAACGTGGTGACGTGATGTGATGTCTGGACTGAGTGCCCTTTGATGACCACTGCCCTGCACGATACAAGAGGTATTGAGGGAGCAAGAAGGTAAATCAGGTGGTGCTTGGGGCCTGGCTCTCTTTCATAGTTATTAGAGCCACCCAGCTGGGGTGGCTGGTGTCACTGGCTCTGGTTCCTGCTCCAGGAACTGCTTTTGTGAATGAGAGTGATCAGCGTAGGCTGGAATAGAGCAAAAGTGGACTGGCAGTGATCAGTAAAGCGGACAGTAAAGACAGAGTTTATCATGCGTCCTTCATCCTCTAACAAAGGCTAAAATCCCTTCTTGTTTCAGCAAAGGAAAAGGATGTGCATATAGCTTGGGCACAAGTGTGTCTATTGTCTGCTATGCCCAAATTTCAAAATCCCTGCGAACCACTGTATACCTTTATCACTCCCCTGCAATGCCACATTACCTTCATTTTTATCCCTTAGCTTCCTTTCAGGGAGTTGCTTTTCATGTCTAATTTTAGGCCTGATCCTGCAGTTACTGGTACTGTGTGCTTCAGCTTCCTGTTTAAAAGCTGATTTCAGGATACTGACCTGTAATGAGAAGGTTAGTCTTCTGAACTGTAATTTGTTTGCTCTTCCAGGAGACTATAACCATGTCATGTAGAATCGTTATGTGCTCTGGATCCTCACACCTCTTCCCCTTTGAACCTACTCACCTTGCTAGGAACATCCCTAACAAATCAATACTGCTAATTGGTAGATTGTTGTTTTAAGAGCAGGTCCTTCATTAGAGTAGATCAGTATGGACTTTATCAGTAATGTATTCCATAACTGTAGTAAATGAAAAGACTTCTACATCTTCCCACTTCTGCGATTGATAGATGTATGTTTTAACAACCCTTAGACCTCCCTATAGGAATGGTAACCCGGGCAGCTGCATTGGTGTGATGGCCCTCCTCTGTGTGCTGCAGCAGCAAGGCACCGATGGATGGATTCGCTGGCCTCGTAGCAGGTGAAGTGTGTTCCTAGAGAGCTATTACTGGGATGGAAATGTAGGATCTAGGTGAGCCCGCACTGAGGTACCTGAACATGGGAAAAGATGCCCCCTCCTTGAAAACACGTGCTTTAGTGTGACCACCACACTTGTGTCTGTAACAGGCACTGCTTCAACGCATCACTTAGCTGAATGGAAAGTATGATGTATTTTAGGGGTAATGCCATGGCGTGAATAAGGAGAAGGGCTGGAAGATACAGGCTCTAGATGGAGTTGTGCCCCCTGTTCACCTCTCTGTGCTTCTCTTCTCTTCCAGCTCTTTGTTTTGACTATCCTGTCAAGCATCTGGGGGCTAGAGATGGGCTTTTGCGAAGTGCTTAGACAACTGATGTCAGTCAGGCTGGGAACCCCTCTAGATCTTGTCTTCTAGGCGCTCTGTATGAAGTCTCTTCAGGGACTTGCTTGGTGATTCTGACAGTGCCAAGTAGGGTCAATGCTCAAGGAGCAGTTCCTTAAATGCACCCACTAGGTAAACCCTAGCTTTTCTCATGGGTGACAGATGTTCCTAGTGGTAAGGATCAACCCCTGCTCAAACTAGGGCTGCTCTTGGAGGAGGGAGCGGAGGCCCCTTGTCACACAGCCAGAACCAAAGAAGCGTTCCTCTCCCCCAGGGGCAGCTGGTTCCCACCTGCTAGCAATTATTGAAGGTGGCATTTGGGAAAGCTCATTCCTCCATGTGGTGAGCTGAGAACAGGCCCTGAAGAAGATGGAGCAGGTGCACTGTGCTGAGGCCAGAAGAGAGCTCAGAATCACTAAAGTAGATCTGTATTGCTGAGGGCAAGCCCAGATGGTGGGGAAGGAGGAGTAGGATGCTATTTTTGCCTGCATTCATGTGTGGTGTGCCTGAGTCACCTCATACCCTGCCAAGTAGCCCTTTCTCATGATAGATGAAGTTCTTCCTTGAACATCCTTGTACCTTTGCATGTCCCTTTGGGTGTATGAACTTCCTTGAGATGCGGTGGTGATGGTCAGAAGTAGCACTGGTTTCTCTGTGGGTGCCTGAGCTCCCTCCTTTACTGCTTTGCCCCTCCTGTGTACTGGTGTCCCTTAGTCCAAGGAGATCTGATGCCCTCTCCCCTGTGCCAGTGTGCACGGTAAAACCTAGAGAGATGGAGACCCTGCCCTGTGCTGCTGTCTGTGACCTTTTTCCTGCCTTGCACCTCGCAGAAAAAGCCTGAGGGCTCTGTGAGCAGACCTGGTTGTACTGTCAGGTTTCTCCTAGAGCTGGTGTGTGTTTGTGTGCCCTGTGCTCTCTGCTACACGTACGCCCTCCTTTTTCTCCTGCTTCGGAGGCGCAGGTGCCCGGCGCAGGTGCTGAGCGTGGCGTGCGTGCCAGCTGCAGCTGGGCTCGGCCCCAGCGAGGGGTGTGGGGCTGCAGCTGGGGCAAGGCCTTCTCTAGGGCCTTGCAAGCTTGGCAGCCCTGCTGTGGGCTTGGGCCCTCGCCCTCTCCCCATCCCCACGATGGACGTCTGCAACATGCACCCAGCTGGGGGCTCATCCCTCACCCTATGTGCCAGGAATGTGTGCAATGAACCCTTGTGTGGGCTCATGTCTTGGAAGAGAAGGTGGCTCTGAAACCTCTGCAGAGCAGGAAATTGAGCTGTAAAAGCCACTGTCCAGTTCGGTCACACCATTTAGAGCTCCGCTGTTGCACAGGCGGAGGATTGGGACACAGCTGCAGAGAGCAGGAATAAGAAAACTCGGTGACACGCAGGGGAGTGCTGGTGTGGGCCAAAGAGCTGCCTGGATGAACATCAGGTCTGTGTAACAACAGATGCATCCCTGCTGTAAAAACTGCCTGTGATATTTACGTGTCACCGAGAAGGTGCCTATCAGGAGGAAAAAAAAAAAAAAGAAAAAAAAAAGAAGCTTTTTATGTGAATATAGATTTGACAAAGAGATTGGACAAATACAGGATGGGGGAGGAGGGGAGAGACGAGAGGGCTGCGGTGGTGACATGCAAGGTGATGGAGGTGGATCTGCAAGCTGGGCCGAACCGGTCCCACTGCTCTTTCCTCCCTCCCACTCCTCAAGAAATTAGAGCGTAAAAACCTCAGCCAAGGTGAGTCTGCAACCCCAGGTGGGCGTCAGCGTGAGCCATCACGCAGCCCTGCCTTGTCGGACCACCCCCGAACCAAAGGGGGCCAGAGGGCTGGCTGGGATGGCAAGGCCACATGTGTGGTTAAGCCAAGTGGGTTCATATGGGTTTTTTTTTTTAGTATCTTCTAGAAATACAGCTTGCACAAGCTTCCTCATAACCCACCGTCTGGTTCAGTGCTGTCCGCAGCGGGGCTACATGCRTTGTGGAAGTGCCTTGAGTTCCTGACGAGGTTATGGGGCACTGCAGGCACAAGGCATCAGGCACACGTCAGGAAGAGAGTTTCTGCCCCCAAGGGCTTCTTAGCAGCAAGTCTAAAAAGAGGAGGAAAAGTGGATATAATAAACAGAAAGGGAAAGAATGCACCTAATACTTTGTATGCATTTCTTATACGTTAGATTTTTAGCTGAAACCCGCTGGCTAATAGCTACTGGAGCATGGTACTAGGAAATATTACTATAGCGTACTCCGAATTCACATTGATTTTGTAGAAAAACAGCTTGAGACTTCCCTTTTTTACGACAAGAAGCACTGCTGTTCTGAGCATAATGGAGTGGCATGTTGTTTGGAATTTCCCTTGCTTTCTATATATACACATGCATCGAACCCACAGGAAATGGAAGTTAAAAAAAAAAAAAGTACCATAAAACATAGGTATCCGCTTCTTGAACAAGTTTTATTCTTGTAGCTAGTTTTATTATTAGTGAACGCTTAATCTGTAGACATCTTTTAAGATGTGTTCTAAAAGATACGATGTCCTAAATCGCTGGAGAGGGAAGCAAACATTGCCTTAAAAGCTGCAGAAGATTTGAAAAGCATTTTAAGCTATAGGTTCTGTAGCTCTGTGCTGCCTTTGCCATTATTGTTGATCTTCTTTCCCTTGGGGCTGGGGATAAGGAATAAATGATCTCCTGGGGTTTCTCCAAGTTGTATTTTCTGTGATTCATCAAGTCAATCTTGCCTGTAGCTGCTATCATGGTTATGTGCTACGGGTCTACTTCTATATGGCAACCAGCATGTCTTGATATTATTAATAAATAGCATTTACTTAAAAATCCCAATGGAAATAAATTATAATTAGACCCAGGAGTAATGAGAACCAGTCTGACAGCACTTGGACAATGTGTGGTCTGAAAATCTTTGTTGTTGGCGAGATAGCCACTAGGGATTCCCTAAGCTCGTCTTGTTTCCAAACTTGCACTGTTTTGGAGCGCACAACTTCAGGAAGATAGGTAATTTAATGCAGAACTTTTAGGAGAAGGGTTGGACTAATCATGATGGTAATTGGACAAATGCATCTTGGTATTTCTTAATATGCTAAGACATATTTCTGCAAGTTCCAGAAGAGACAGTTAATCTGCCTCCTTCCAGCCCCCCCTGGAGCTGCAGAGGTACCTCTGTCTTACCTTTAATATTGGTGTGCCTCTCCAGTGAGGGGATGGCTCACTGGTAATGAGAGATTTACAAAAAAAAAAAATTAACAAATCTAAATGGGCATTAACTTTGCCTCATAACAGGACTCAGTTATCTTGAATGCCTTTTGTTACTGATACAGCAAATAAGGAATTCAGGAATTCAGTCCCATATGTTCACGTAGATTTTCTGTATGGTTTCAAGAGTCTCTTGTGTAAAGAATTGTTTCTGCAATTTTACAGACTATGTTGTTTTTCAATGAACAGATGTAGTAGAAATGGATAATGAAAGTTCATAAAGTTTGTGCTATTGAAGTCCCTTTCATTTTATGCTGTTACTTTCTTACTCATATGCATTTATGGCTTTCTTTTGGGAAAGGAGTTGGGTTGCTTTACCATTTAGCCAAAGACGACCAACACTACTTGCAAGGCCATCCAAGTGGCAGAGAAAAACAGTGTGAGGCCAGAAGGTGCTTTCCGTAATTTAAAGGGTTCAAAAAATGCTGGAAACTCACGGCTTCTTTCACTTCAGGGTTGGGGTAGTGAAGGTACAGCTACTGGAGCTGACAGAGTTTGAGGCACTTGAGGCTACAAGTGGAAGAAGCTGAATGGTTATTGTGGGTGTTGCTTGGGATGTACTGATGTGTGTGTTTTGCCTGGTCATGAGACGACAAGCAAATATTTTATAGTATTTTTGCAACAGAATTATCAGTGGCTCTGGTACAAAAGTCAAAGCATTGGGTAATAGACAAAATTTTTAGGAGAAACAGTTTACATCCTTTTTATCTAGAAATAAAAACATTTGATGTAAAGACACTGACAGTTCTTTCACAGTATGTCTAACTGGTTGCTAGGTTAATGCAAAGACCATAAAGAATAGATAGATAGACTTTTTACCAGCTGGAAAAAAGTCAATGGGAAATGGTAGAGTAAAATAGCTCTGAACTGAGTTATTTTTATAAGGAAAAACAGATGATCTGCCCTGGATTTTTTCCACTGCATTAATCATTTATTGTACAACTTTAGAAATCAAGGTGATAGGAGATGTGTTCTACTCTGTGCTTGATCTGTAACTTCACCAGCTTCTATCATCTGTTGGTCCACTATGATCCTCTTTGCAGATCATGCATTAAAGAAGTGCCCTCCTTTCCCAAGATTTGGATTCTCATCTCTGCTTTGATAGGGGACTAATTCACAGGTCTTAAAACCAGAAGAATGTCTTACTGGGAATTTCTGTGTACCGCAGACTGAAGATTTACATACGTAAAATACTTGCATCTATTTCAAATAGTTATAGGTCAGTCTGTCCAACTACACCCATAGGGATTAACATGGTTGGAAACCTAGAGGAGGTTTGGGCTTCTGAATAATGTAAGCTGATCATCTCAAGGCAATAAAAAAAAAAAAAAAATGCACTGCCAAGATCTAACTTACTTTCTTGTTGTATTTGTTTTGGTACCTGCTTTGTAATATGAATAACTAAAAAAGTCCATATTGTACCAATTACTGACAATATAGTATTGATGTACATTAAAACTATAAACTAGAGTTGTCTAATGAGAACAGTCAGATGAAGTAAGCTAACCTTTGAAAGATTAGCTTATGCCACAGGAAGTTTAATCATACGTTTCTCAGCCTCTGTTCTGTGGGCCACATCTGATCTGCAAGACCTTAAAAGGTGATATATAAAACGGTCACTAAAAAAAAAAAAAAAAAAAAAAAAAAAAAATTAAATAAAAAAAAAAAAAAAAAAAAAAAAAAAAAAAAAAAAAAAAAAAAAAAAAAAAAAAAAAAAAAAAAAAAAAAAAACAAAAAAAAAAAAAAAAAAAAAAAAAAAAAACCCTCTGCATGTTTATGCATACTACATTAAGAAAAGGAAACTAATCAATCACAGGTTTAAATTAATAATAATAATAAAAATCATTGCACCTGCACACTTCATGCAATAGCCCATGCATTTTTTATTTTTTTTAGTGGGTGTTAAGTATTCCACCTAAGGGAAGATGCCATTAAAGCATCTTCTTCCATTGGGGCTGTAAAAAGATTGTGAAATAGTAGAATTTTTGTTTAGAGGCAGATAGTTCTGTACCTAGCATTCATCATGGGACTGCTTACAGGACCGCCTAAAGGATTGGCTGTGTACCATTGCTTTGACCAGCGCAAGCCCTAAGAAACAGGAAAGCAATTTCTTTTTCATCCACAGAGAGTAGCTCTCCCTTGTGAAGGCCTAGTTCTTCCAGCTGTTTTGTAACCTTCCAGATGCAAATCACATGAATAGCACTACTGTGTTGCCTACAGTTACATATTTGGGGGGGGTTGCACTACTTCTGCTAATCACTGTGCTCCAGGTTGACAAAATAAAGAGCGCTGTTATTGTTTTGTAACTGTCTGGAAACAGTGAAAGAAAAATCAGCCAAAACCCAGTGCTGTTTGGGAAAAATCAGTGAAGGGGGACACTAGACTTTAGTCCTTTGGCAGGTTAGGAGGTTCATGTTTAACAGGAGCAAATATTCTCTAAGGGGAAACCAAGTGATAGCTGTATGCTGGAGAAAAATCATGGCAGGGTTTTTCTTTCCTTTTTTTTGGGAAGGGGTGGGGGGAGAAGGAAGAAGACAGTTACAAATACAGAAAGATAAGTGAAGGAAAAATATCGAAGAGCATCTTTAAGATAGATCTTTAAGTACAGAACTGGAAAGTAAGCAAAGCAGGAAGGACAGAAGTGCTGTTATTAAAAGTAAACTCTTTTTCTTTAAACTTAAAAGGTTGTGGTTACACCAGGCCTTTACTTTGTTTACATACTATCCTTAACTCCAACATACTGAGAAACACCTGGAGCCAGGGGTGAAAAAAACTTGTACACTTTACCCACTAATACTTCTCAAAATGATCCACTCCTATTTCTTGAAGTTTTTTCCATTGTAGATAGGATAAAAATAAACTTAAGCTAGTTGTGGTGTAGTCACAAACACGTGTGGCAGGGTAGGGAGTTAATGTGTTTTTGTTTATCTGAAAGGTCATTCTCACTGAGGAATGATTTTCACCATATTATTTGAAAACAGTCTGAGACAGTGGTTGTTAGTGAAGTAATGGAATAACTCGTATCTGAAACCATGACATTTAGCTAACACTTAAGTATAGCTACTTGGACTATTTTACATTTAAGTACTTCCACAGAAAGAAAGGTCTCTGATACTTTACTAATGCAGTAAAGCAACTGCACTGTCACTTTTATTATAAAAATAATCATTAGGCCATTATAAAATTTGAATATAATCGATAATTACACAAATACACATTTACAAATGTGTAAAATATTTATGGCACAGAAAAAATAAATATCCCTGTACATTGTTTCTGTGCAAAAAGTCAAGGTAGTTTTAGTTAATAACCAGCCCTTTTACATTTCCTTCACTTCTCCTGCTTTCAGTTGAGCACAAGGGTTTTTAGATAGCAGAATGTTCACCCTCAACAGTACAGAAAATACTTTCAATTTTTTTAATACAGATAAAGCAAAATATTTTTTTTCCTGCTATCTTTTGCCAAATTGTTCCTCCTCCAATTCTTCAGCCAGCTTCTTTCCATCTTTGAAAAAGGAGTTATATTTCAAGGTCAGTGATTTTCACAAGCCTTCAGACTGCTGTAAAGAATTAGACTTGTGTCTGAGTCAAACTGCATGCTGAAGCTAGCTATCCTTAGCTAGGTAAGTTTCTTCTTTAGTTTGTAGCGCAATTTGCATTATGCTTGCTTCCCTTGTAGGTGTTGGAAAAATATTTCTTCATAAAAGCCTTTGCTTTATCTTGAAGTCTTTCATACAGTCCAAGAGAAAGTGAAATCAAAGAAGAGGTAGATACTGCTCATCCTCCTAATTCCTAAGAGCTGTCCATTTGAATTACTCTGTTTTAGGACCATAGGAGATATGTATAGAGCAAAGTTTTACTTTCTATAAAGTAGTGATTAACTAATTAACTCCTCACATCACGTGGTCACTGACAACATTCAGCAACATGTTTGAGAAATTCATCACTGAGTTCGTCGTTGAAAAACCTCATACAATGAGGGCATCTAAGTTCACCCTGTGCCCTGCCCTCTGATCCCGAGTTTCCATTGTCTACAGGTGGAGAAGCTGGCTCAGACTGTGAAGCTGCTCTCCTCATGCCTGTTTGGCCTGGGCTGTTGCCACGTAGATGTTCGACGTTTGTCTGTACATACATATGGTTCTGGTTACCAATGTGAACTCTGAAATGACTAGTTGTATCTCTTGAGTCCTAGAAAGAGAAAGAAGAGCTTCTTGAAAAAAAAATTAAGTAAAAAGATATTAACAGAATGTTTTATCTTCTTTATCTGGAACACTGATCATGTTTTCATCTGAAGATTTAAAAGACATGCATCAGTTTTTGCAGATTTATTGAAACAGTCATAAGCAGACTTGTGAAACGCACAGGATGGATAGCTAGTAAGCTACTTTAAAGATGCCACTGTTACCAGAGTTACAATTGTCCCTCCGTTCCTTCTGAGAACCCGCTCTGACTATGTTGATCCAACACCAAGGGGAAACAGACTGGGAAAAGATATGTATGTATCAGGAAGCATCTCCACTAGAACTCAGATTATGAAATAATTTAAGTTTTTGACAGCTGCACTGAATTGAAATGGTTTTAGAAGTATTAAGATTTTAAAATATATTTAAAAATACATTTTAGTCCTGAATCTTGTTGAGATTCTTTTATTAAAAACTAGCATTTTGCTTTTTTTTACCTGTCTTCTCGTTAGCTGGTGTTGCAGACACACAACTTCTGCTTGAAGCTCTTGTATTTTACTCTGTGCTCGTTCTCTGTCTGATCTCTCAGATGTAAAATCGTCTTTATAAACTAGGACCTGAAAATTAATTATGTTAGTATTTTACAAGTAAAAGCATGGCAAGTTAAATTAAGTAGTTGAGGCTGTAATTTCTGTTTGTAAATATTTACTCCCAGAGTCTCAATATTATCATGTCTGTGCTTTAAAAGTATTTGTATTTCTTTTTTAGATCTTTATATTTAATATTTTGTATTAGAAGACAGCAGAACCATATGGAATTCTTTAAGTACTGGATTTTCTTTTAATCTGTGATTTTAAGTAGCTGTATAGCCAATGTGGCAAAGGCAAGTGACAAAAAAAAAAAAAAAAAAAAAAGGGAAAAAGAAATAGCTTCATTTTCCCCCGTAGAGTTCAGCATTTTGGGGAAAAACAAAGAATTCCCACCTCTAGGAAAAAGAAACTTAATGACCTGTTGCTCCAGCATTTGTATGCGCTCGTTATCTCCTTCACTAGCCTTCTTCACATCTTCTAATTCTTTCTTTGCTTTTATACATTCTTTCATTTTTTCTTCCAGTAGTTTGTTTAAACGGAATATCTCCTTTTGCATCAGCTCGGAATTTGTTTGTGCTGAAGTTAGGCCATGCTGTTGTTCCAGTTGCGACTTCAGTTCTTTTAGTTGCAAGTGGAGTCGCTTCACATACTCATCCCTACTAGCATCATATTTCTGCCATTTTGCATTTAAGTCTTCTACCTGAAAGATTACCCAGGAAAGCCACACATGAAGTCACAACCTTACAAGCTTTCACAGAACGTCTGCAGGATCAGGACCAAGATTCTTTAAGAAATATATGTTGACCCACTGAGTGTGGGTGAGCTAGTTTACAGGTGAGTGGAAGATTATCATGCCATAAGCCTGTCTCCTCAGGGCCTGGCAGCCCGCCCCAAGTGCCAGTCCATAGGCAGAGTATCACATAACAGGGAATGGGAGGGGTTTGCGGTCACCCCAGACATAGTGCTCTTCTGGGTTAGGAAACTGAAGAAGCGCAAAAAGGAGTGGAGAGCAACCTCCATCTTACAAATGTTCTTTGGCAGTGTATTAAGAGTGACAAGAAAACATTAAAAAAACATTATAAGCTGTTTTGAGCCAAAGGAATAAAGAGTATGTGCCCTCTTGAAAAGACTAAAACATTTTGGACTCCCATGGAACTGCCATTTGATTAAATTTGGAATAGGTAAGGCCTGGTTAATCTAATGTAATTCAAAATACTCAATCAAATCTTAATCTTGTACAAAATGAAAGTACTCACGTGAGCCACTTTTTGTTTTAACATCCTGTTTTCATCCTGTAGTTTGCAGATAAGGGCTTGAAGTGAAGTTTCATTGTCTGACAGCTATAATTTTCAGATAAAGAAAACATCATTTTAACATAAGAATCCCAAATATTACTTAACTATGCTGTTAAGCTGAAAGTAGTCTTTGCTTTATTCCTCTAAAATATCTGCTATCAGTGAAATAAATACATCTAGATCTACTTGTTTCTACATAATATAGGAATATGCTATATAGCATAGCATAGCCTATAGCTGGGCTGATTTTTTATTAATAATCAAAGCAGAAGTGTAATCAGGTTTTTACCACAGTGGTACTGCTTTTAAATATATCTACATGGTGTCATAAAAACATATCCGTCTGGCCAAACTTTGAGTCTACTAAAGTTAACAAGAAAAATACCACACACTTTACATGCATGAGGGTTTGCACTGATGACAACAGTGCTTGAAAGTTTACAAGAACTCCTAGGAAACTGCTTGTTTGGAATGGAGGAAATACATGACAAAGCCACAGATATACCTTCATCTTGCTTTATTATTACTGTCTATAATTTTGGCCACTGCTAGGAAGAAGTTAGTAAAAAACCCTGCTTGCTAAATAATTGACTGATACCTTAAAAAAAAAAAAAACAGTTGTGACATCTGCTTAAAAAACCCCAGRGTACATGAGTAATTTAGAACATTTTTGTACAAAATTCCCAAGAATCAGCTAGTAATTGCATCTGAAATTTCTCTTCTTCAAGAGGGAAGTCCCCACTGTACAAGGTTAGCTACTTATTACATATATCAAAGTCAATCAAGTTTCCTGTCTATCAAATACACTTAAAATATGATAATACTAAAAGTTTCAAGTCCCTTTAAAAGTCCTTTTTTTCCTTCTACCTACTCAACCTCTACATACATCTTATAGGTAACTTTAATGTGGATATACCATCTTTCTTTGGAATGTTCCTAAAATGTTTTTACAAAATCAAACTGACCCATGCATATAGTTTATCACAAAAGCATAAATGAGTAGTCATCTGAAACACAGCATTACTACTACATAGCAGTAGGGGCATGAGACTGACGATTCTTCCTTTCCGTGAGAACTGGTTACAGCACTCAGCACTCCTATCTGATATTGGAGGCAGCACCTCTGATGTTATTTGCTTGTGGTATTATCCTGAATTACATAACAGCTAAGAAACATYATGATTTCTGGAACTATGGGTTTCTTCTTGAAAATATCTGCCTCTAGCCTACACTGAAAAGCTTCAGCCAAGATGATGGTGATGTAAAGCCACACAACCATTAGCAAGGTAGGCCACCACCCAGCTGTTTCTTGGTCCCCCCCTCAGTGGCATTTCTGTCATTTTACTATCATGAAGCAATTTGTCTAATGTCCCTGTTGTAGGGAAGCAGTATATTTCAGAGAGAGATCACGAGGGGGAGGAGGTGGGACAAGGGACACGTAGAAACCACAGAGCAAAAAATGGGTAAAAATTCCTTGGTCGCCTCTTTCCTAAACAGCTTTTGTGCAGGTCTATACTAAGCATGCAAAGCCAAATCCTGAYCTGAGGAGACTACATGACATAGAGTTCTTAATACAAATAGCGTTTTAAAACATTGATGCTTTGTTTTGTGATGGCTTGTTTATAAGCCATTTAAGAGACGTCACCTTCAAAAGCACAGCACCATCTAGTGATGTACACAAACATGCTACTGTCTGCAGTGTATGCAGAGAAGAGTTGCAATTGCTCTCTCCTCTCCAAGCTCTGATGCTACAGATAAATTACATGGCCAAAATGCAAGYGACTGACAATGGCTTCCATTCTCAACTCTTAGTGTGCAAAATTATGTAGAGCTTGCCATATTAGTCTTTTCACCATATGTGAAATTACTTAAATGGATGTTTCTCACTGTTCCTCACTTACAACTGTCATATTGTGATCAACACCTTAGAAGTTGATAATAATTGCAAAAAGTGTAGTAAGAATACCTGATTAGATCTTTCAGTAGGAATCTGATCATCTGAATTCCCCTTTTCTCTTCTTTGCTTCTCTTCTAGACATTTTGCCAGATGTTGACACATTTCTGCTGTGGATGCTAATTTGCGTTGAAGTTGGTGTGTTTCATCAGTAAGTGAACGGCACAAAACTTCACTGGTGGCCTGAGCTTTCTCTCTTTCTGCCAAGCTTTTCTGAAGCCGTAAGATTTCTCTTTCCTTTTCATATGGAGGCTGATTTATCATCTGCTGTATCTCTCCATTTTTCTCCTCTAGTTGCTGATTTAACTGCTGCACTTCCTAAATGTTAGGGGGAGAGGAAGTTATTTAAAAGCAAAGTGAACCCAAAGCTGAAGTATTTGTAAGACTGAATTCCATGTTGCACTAATTCCATAATGCTCCTACACTCACTGCAAAGTACTTAAAAAGTAAAAACAAATCCAATTCATTTCTACATAACCACTGAACTTTAGAACTGACAGATCAGTCAATCAAAATCAAGAAGTGCTCCAACAGCCATACAAGAACTTACAAGTCAGTAGAATCAAGAAATCAAAAAACAACAAGCAAAAATTTAGGAGGATTTTATGTAAAATATATTCAGCAGCTACAAGCTAAAGATGGAACTTACAGGAAACAAAGGAGTTTGAAAGGAATGACTAGAGAGGCTGAGAAATGCTTTCTAATCCTGCATTCCAAATTCCAGGTAGTAGACCTCAAAAAATTGGAACTGAAAAGTTATTCTATCAAAAACTAATATGTTCTTCATTGCCTGGTGCTGTGACAAGGGCAAATCAGAGATAGCATACACAGCAACTTTTCCACCTAGGAAAGGATGAGTGGTAATGACAAGCAAACAGAAAACAAAATCTCTGTGGTAGCAATAACTCTATTCTGGCCATAACTGTGTCTCCAAAATACACAAGGGGGTCTCACATACTCTTTAGGAGAGAGTTGTATAGCTTATTGCAGCACATTCTGGTTGAACTGGAAGCTCTGTGGGATCATCTACTCTGCATCAAGATCTGGTCTCTGCAGGTGTTTTGAGAATGAAGAAGTTTGCTTACAAACTGAGGTACAATCATGGTGTAGTACCATGCCACAAAGCAACACCTAGAGTATACCGGTCCCAAGTTTGTCAAAAATAGCTTGTGCTTCATGATCTCAAAGAGTAAAGGAAGCCGGTAACAGAAACCTCTGGAGCACTGTTCCTCCAGAATTAGTGTTGCCCTGGATACTAGGATAGACAATGAGATACAAGCTGACTCTACCCTTCCAAATCTTCAGGACTTTAAATCATAATCTTGGTCAAGGAGCTGGAAATCACAGTAAGCAACCTTCTTCCAGCACACAGGCCTCTGACTTCAGAGCATGTCTTATTATCTGGCATTGTTTTCTATTTATTTTTAGTTACAATTATTTCACTTTTTTTATTAATCATGAAACATTTATTTTTTAAAGTATTAAAATGATTAGTCCAACTTACAGAAATAGTACTTGTTCTTGTTACTAATGTTAAAATTCTTTAACATCTTGCTAAATGTTAAATTTCCCCTTCGCTATGCTTACAATTCCTGGGTAGATTAGAGATGTAACTTTCAGTGTCAGACTTCAGAATGTCTTCAGATACCACAGGTTTGTTATCTGTCTGCAAAGTGTCCGTAAGATTATCCCTTATTACAAATTTCCAAACTTGAACTTATTTAAATGTATTTTAGGTGAGTGTCATATGTGGAAAGTGTTTTGTATAAGCATTAGGTCAAGAGAGTACTTATGACAAAAAAACTTGTTTCAATTTTAAGTACTACATTTTGGTTTGGAAATTCCTTTTTGCAGCTTCATATAGAAAGAAATGCTTTAAAATTCTTTAAGTATTTCAGACTGAACACAGGAAARTCTTAATGACAGTACCAAAAATAGCAGATGTGGGGGATGGGAGGGAACACAGTTTTTAGACTATTTTCTGTCATAAAGAGATATCCTATTCCCCCAATCTGGACTTGCCAGTAACCTCTCCAAGTATTGAAGTGCTATTTTAATGTCAATACAAGAAAGCCATTTTTTAAAAAGTGAACTTAAAAAAAAAAAAAACAGAAAAAGTGTTGGCATCAGTTGTTTATCTTATGGAACAAAACTGTTACATCTGATAAAGAGGAAGTTTTTTTTATATAAGTAATATGGAACTTCTGAATTTAGTCTTTACTGAATATTTTCTCCTTCTGCTTGTGGAAAATAGTTATGTGAAGATTTACAACGCCACACTAAGTTTTCATTTTACAGTTGCATAAAAAATACCATCCAGACTCTTTTACATTATTGAACTTAATGCAGTGGAAACTAATCTTTGATGCACATGGTTGAGTTGATTTGTGAACAGTCCATCTCTGGGCACATAGTGATAGTGCAAATTCTGCCAAAGGCACCAACATTTCAAGGAGAATAAGCATCATACTGTTCAAGGCATTTGATTTCTTGTCCAGGCTCTGCCACCAGCTTGTTATGCCACTGTGGGCAAGTCACTTAAACCCAAGTTTTCAGTGTTGGTGCCTGCGCACCTAAACCTGTTTCTATAAACTCAAGTGAGCAGACTGAATTTACTATGTCTGTAATCGCGGTCATCACCAAGTATATTTCAAGTCAGATGCTCCATTCAAGACAACAAGTGCTGGAAATACTAAACTTAAACTAGTCATTTTTCTAGAAAGGATTATAGAAATAAAGCTCCTGGGGTAAAATCTGCTGCAAGTTGACAAGTACACGCGACCTTTTGGAAAGCAGAGTCGACGCTCAAAGTGCGAGTGCCATGTGGGGGGCATTTGGGGTTTACCTGACTCAGAGTCTCCACTTTCTGTGCCGAGGTCCGCTCGCTGTCCCTAAGCTGCTGCCTGACCTGGCCGAGCTGCTCCAGGAGACTTTCCACCAGGGAGCGGGCGGGTTCGGCGCCCGCGGCCCCCGCCGCCGGCTCGCCCGGGCAGGGCGGCTGCCGGGCTAGGCTGCTCCTCAGCTCCCGGATCGTCGCCTCCTTGGCGGCGAGCTGCAGCTGAAGGTGCTTCAGTTGCTGAGCCGACTCGTGGTACAAGGTGCAGAGAGCATTGTACCGAGGCACTTTACTCTTCAGGCTCCTGTTTTCCCGGTGCAGCTTTTCCAGCGTTTCCTCCACCTGTTTGAACCGGGCCACCAAAGGATCTGTACTGCTACCCTCGCTTACCGAGCACATGGCTGAGGACGGCGAGTCTCGATCGCCCTGCTGCCCCTTCTCTTTCTTCTCCAGGGCGAGCAATAATCCGGCCAGGTGCATATAAAACCAAGGAAGAGCCAGGCAGGGCCGGGGCTACTGTTGCTGTGTCTTCGCTCTTCCGCCTCCCGGGTCGCGGGAAGGGGGTGGCCGCTCTCCTTTAAGGGCTCGTAGGACCCGCCTGCTGCGCTTCCCTAGCGCTGCCGCCGCTGCTTTTCTACCGCGCAGGCCGTGCCAAGCTGCGGCGGGCCGAGTCCCGCCTCCGCCGAGGGGGAACCCCGGCGCGGGGCAGCGCAGAGCTTCCCCGGGGCCAGCAGCCAGCCCCGGGGGCAAAGCCGGCCGGGGAACCCCG